>NC_046658.1:178764839-178777342 GCF_010883055.1 Belonocnema kinseyi
CTCTCCAGCGCAAAGGTGTCGTATGGCGCTTCTATCAACGAGCTCAGGATCTTCAGGGATGCCATTAAGTTTTCCTCGCTTCAAATAAACCTTGGTGCATTTCTCTAACCCAAATTCCATTCCAATTTCCTTAGTATATCGTTCGACAATCCCCAGAGCTAGATGCTGTGGGGAAATATATATTGCCCCTTTATAATTGCCCGTAGGGCCTCCCCTGTTAGTTTGTTTGCCCAACTCAGTAAGTGGGCTACTATCGCCCTGAGACTGGCCCGAGTTTGCTTACTCTGGTTCCCGTTGTCCGCATCCGACCCGGCTTCTTCTGTAACTTAGCAGATATCAAAGATCTCTATAAAGCATCAAGAAATTCCAAATATACACGACAATCACTCAATTTTTCGGTAAGCTTGCGTGAATTCTCGGTAAATTGTCTTTAATATAATTAATTAATTTGCATCTGTTTATCCTTCTTAATGTCATTGCAAGATTCTTATTTTTTGTCTGAAAGGAAAAATAAGAGGATCAAAATTTTTTTTAATTCGTAAAAAAATCTCAAAAAATGCTGTAATTTCTTTATTTATTGTTAAGGGGTTGTTTTTAAAACCATGTCTTTCGAATTAATATTCAATACCTGATTTATCGCTCTAAAGGCACTGTTAACATTTTTACCAAATTACTCGTATGCACCACGGTTAACAACGTACTGGCAGGGGGTGGTCCAGGATGGCAAACTGATTACAAAAAAGGCGTGCGCGTATATCTTACTTAACTGTCGTGTGCCTGCGACTATGAGACAAAAACCCCTTACTATGTATCAATCCTGACAGCAATAGGATATCCCCAGTAGGATATAAATTGATTTTCTATGTCCTGCTTGGGACAATTGAATATCCTGGAATCGTCCCAGGTATATCCTGGATATCTTGGAGATATCTCTGAGACAAACTAGGAGAAAAATGGGAACAAATTGGATATTCCGGTATATCTTACTTCTGCGAGGAAAGTGGCAGCAGCCCCGGGAAAACTCGAGAACATCGTTCTGAATTTTCAGATCAACTTAAGGGGAACACCCATGCGTATTGGCAAGGAAACTTACCAGTGCGAAGTGGATGTATGGAGAGATTACATGAACCTTGGGTTAATATGCATCGCATGGCGGTAGGGATTAAACTATTCTTTCACGAAATTGACGGCTATGTTAACTGTAGCATTGCTATCGTTAGGGTTTTGCAAGCCAGTCAGGAAAAGAACGAATAGGAGTGGGACTAAAAAGAGCAACAAAAACCCATGAAAATCAAGGAAATTCCAGGGTAGCGAATACATTTTCAGACCCATCATAATGAGAGCTTGATGCGATGCCAATTTCAGAGATGTCAACGACTACAACTTCTTCTGACTGGATGGTCTTTCACCCAAACTTTATGATAAATTTCCCAGTAGTAAAGACAGTAACCTACAACGATCTTGAACAACGACAGTTGCAAATAATAGTCGGGAACCTCCTCGCTAGAAGAACCATGAATCAAATAGGATCTGAGGTTGAAAATGAATTCCGCCAACCATTCAAGGTGCTCAGGACAAAAATAGGATAAAGTGGATGTCAGAGAAAACTAAAAATTTCATCGATCACATGTCACTTTCGGAAAACGTCAAGAAGAGGACCCGCCATGGGCGAAAAACATCGTCTCTTCGTTGGCCTGTATCCCGAGCTGGCCTATTGGTTGATTGACAACATTTTCTTGATCTCGTAAGATCCATTAGGCGGCTTCAGCGGATATACGAGGTCGACATAAGTAACATCGAAAAACAAGTTCAACAACAATCAGCAGTACCTGTAGCTCAGCCCGCAGATGCGGTGAAAGAGAAGGTTCATATAAACGTGACATGAGACGCTATCGACAAGTCGGGGCCGGATCTGGGGTTATAACAGGGCGACTGTCTGATAGGCGACAGGCGTTGGGCTTGCAACCGCCCTAGCCTGCTCCTATTTCCGTCTTAACTCATTGAAAAGCTTGATTTGAAAAGCCTGTGTCTCATGGTGTGCTTTAGTGATGCCATCCTGCAGTTCTTAGTGCCAGTATGATCAGCATCAAACTCAGAGGCCAGGTTTTCAAAATCTATGCCCCAAGAGAGATTTCAGATAATTAATGGAAGTTTCGACTTCAAGGCGAGATTAGTAAAATAAGAGCAAAACTAGGACGAATATCTCGACTTTAGCTTACGTAATGACCTATGAAAGTTGTAGCAAAAATATCGAATCACTAACAATTAGTCTTTCAAGTTTCATCTTTAATTTAAGCCCATAAAACTTGAAAAATATTACTGGGGTCTCGACATACGACTAAAAATGTCCAAACGTGTCAGCACCGAATATCAGTCGCTTTAGCAGCGAGTCTGGCCATCTGCGGTGCTCGCCAACTGAGACATGACGCAGATTACATTCTGTCAACTTCTGTTTTTCCCCTCAAGCATAAGTAGTCACAGCACGACTAGAATTTGAGAAACAAAAGCTAGGAAATTCTCGGCGAACACCGTTCTCGATGTAGACAGCAGTAATAGGACTTCCAAGGCCAATTTTCATGAATTTAAGATTTTTGCGTCAAATTTCCTAGATCATACGACAAGGTTGAAGTCCAAAATGTCAAAAATATCTGTATTAAAGCTCATTTGATGCACAATTAAAGAAAATTTCTTATGATTAAAAAAAGTTTTTCTCGTTCAATTTGTGAACGAGTAGTCACGTTTCAAAGGCAGCAGTGATTTTGAATAGTACTTCGCTGATCATGCTGTCAATTTCCGATAGTAGTGTAACTGAGTCTCAAATAAATCTCCTTCTGTACATTAACGACATAAGGTTTTATGGGGTTGGTCAAATACAGAAAATTTAATTTCTCCCGTGGGATTATAAATGCTCCACTAAAGCTGGACGACCGCGCTCTCATTAAGGGGATGGCTTATGAAGATTCTTAAACTTATCACAATGCATGGATCACCTTAAAATTATAACGTAACACAGTGGATCAGTAGCCCCAAACACAATCGAAAATTTATCTACTTAAAAAATGTCAACCATAAAAAGCGGTGATGTACATGACGCGCGGTCTAAAGCCTGAGTCGAGGCGCCCTCGGATTCCAGATAAACCGATCTCCCCTACAAGAGGAACAGAGACAGTGCTCTAACGAGAGCCAGAAGATTTATCAAAGAGTATTTCGAAAAATAAAAGGGAACCTTTTCCGTAGGGTTCAGTTTTCACCGAAAATTATTTGCTTTACCTGGCATTCAGCCTCAGCCGCTTTCTGGACAGGTTTCGAGCATATTTGCACTCGTCCACTCTTGAGAAATTACTAGTCCAGGCATCAGGTAGGTGCTTTTAGATGGTAATTTCTGGTACAGTCATTTTTTTCTGCTAAACACTTCATTTGTGGGTGCATACTATGGAGTCAGGTTCTGTGAACAGGATTTTGTCCCGGAACACGGAGATTTTTTTGGGAAAAGGTGCAAAATATCACATTCCATTAGATTGATATTTTCCTGTGCATTTGAGAGGTTATTGTTCTTACAAAAAATAAAGTAGCTACAATTGTGCGCAAAACTAAAAAAAGAACGTTGTTCTGCCGCCAATAGTTTCAGAGTTACGGTCTTTAAAAAACCCCCGATTTTTTCCAATTTTTTGCCGAAAATCACATGTTTTCTTTTCTGTTTCTTTGTAGCTCGAATTCTGATGGCCAGATGTAAAAATGGTCAAGAGATGAATTTATGTAGACGGAAATACCTGTAATTAGAAACAAGAATATTATCTTAACTATAGTAGATCGCAAGTTAGCACCTGCCAAAGGGGTTCCAGTGGGCACAAAATTTGGCGACGTCTTTATGACATATTTACAACATCTTTACGAAATCTTTACTACATCCTATGTCCATGCCGTTTCGGTGTCTTTGCGATATCGTGAAGACACCTTTACGACATGGACATTGGATGTCGTAAAGTTGTCGTGAAGATGTCGTAACGATGTCGTAAAGACGTCGCCAAACTTTGTGCCCACTGGGGACCCATTACTTGTCACCTATTGGGAGTAGGAACATTTGCTTTTTTCTATCTTACGCAGAATTAAGTTCTCTTGTATTCATTCTATGGGAACTTTTCTCAGTGAAATCAACGAAACAAATAAAAAAAAACAGAACCTGATCCCATATTATGCACCCACAAATGAAGTAATCAAGAGAAATAAATGACTGCCCCAGAAATTATCATCTTCGCCCTATTTTTACGACAAGAGGACCTGACTATATGTTGAATGGAAGGTTATAAATTTGAACTGCCTCAGAACTCAATCCTTCTGTTCAAAAATACAATGAAATTGTACGTCGCTTTCAGAAAGTTAAATTCAACGCGTAACTATGGTTAGATAGTTTTTTTAGAAAAACTTTGTTTTTGATATCCGACTATGAAGGAATGAAAATTTGAACGTCAGCCTTGATACTTTAAGTATTGTTCCTCTTGTTTTAATATTGTTTTTATCTTGTTGTTTTGATCCTGGTTAGTTTGATCTTTGCAAGATCAAAACAACAAGGACAATAATTAAAGTATCAATCCTGACGTTCAAATTTTCACTCCTTTATAGTTCGCTATCAAAAACAAATTTTTCAGCAAAAAAACTCTCTCTGGCCTTAAAATGTCCTTGAAGAATTAGATCAAGGTCAACCTTTTCAAGGTCATTCTCACATTGGAGTTGAATATTCCTTATAAAGGTACATTAAAGATGATTATTCTATCATAAAATGAAATCGAATACCGCAACCGCCGTTTTTTAGCACTTGACCTATAACTTTTAAAGTTATAGGAGCCTAAATTACAATATAAACTGTAATACAAATTTGAATTCGTTTGAAATATTTCTAAAACTAATAAGTTATTTATTCCTCCTGAAAACTTATCTAAATGATGTTAGCTTTATTCTTAACAGGAACAAAAAGATAGCCTTTTCTTCGTAGAATCCATCGATATATATATATATATATATATCCTCGCATTGCAGACAGATTGTCCCTGTACCAAGGATTTAAACAGGATTTAAATGCGGTTGAAAACGATTGAACATGCAGAGTACCCGACAATGGGTCGGCAAAAAATCCCGATTAGTCCACATTGAGTGGACGAATCAACTCTATGATGACCTGCTAGACTGCTATGATTCTAGCATTATTTCTGTTAGAGGAAGCTTTATGACACGTGTGCACACTCTGTGGTGCCAGAAACACCCAGAGCTTTAGCACATTTCACAACATTCATTGCGAACTCAACGTACCCACCTTTTGAAAATTGTATCTCATGCTGTGAGACTTTTGGCTGATTCAAATCAAAGGCTAAAACCTTCGATGGATTAAAACACCTAAAGGCGCCTGCACTGAACAAGTCCTAACTGAACACTGAACAATACCTAACTGCCGACAATCAAGCAGCATATTGTTGATAAAATACGGGTGTTATCTGTCGCAAGGAGGAGAATACGGAAGAGGCAGAGGCGGATTATGGAAAATCATCATTTTCTTTGGGACTTATTTAGCCTTTTCAGCGTTGCCTCTGATTCTGTTAAAGATCAACCCAAGCCCAACTTGTTAGACCCTTTTTGGAGAGAGTTATACAGGATCCCGAAAAAACAGGAGTTGCAAGAAGATTCTAATGAAATTCAAAGATTATTCAAAGATACTTATACTAACGATACGTAATACAATGATACTAGATAATTATAAAAAGATACAAATGATTATTGATAATATAAACACTTCAAAGAGTTTTGCGATGACCTTATAGTACCTGAGAAAGAATGCCCACCAATCACTGCTGAAAAGGTGAAAAAACACATAGGTGTACGAAAAACTTTTGCGCTGCCGGACCAGATGGTATAAAGAACTTCTGGTGGAGGATTTCATTCTGGCGTGTCAGGTTCAATTCATTGCAACCGTAGTATACCGTGACCACATCTTATTTCAAAAAGTTCGCAACGATAGGTGCAGAGCGTATCATGCATACACTGAGTACCTAGAACACATACTGCCTGGCTGTCTCAGCCGCGTGGGAACTACTTATCTCTACATACATAATGCGGCCCTAAGAGTGCTTTATTACCATCTTTGCCACTCTTAGAACAATGTAAAATTTACAATTTTAGAAAAGCTGTCTCCGTTGCACATTCGAGGCCTGACATCGTTCTCTAAGACTTCGAGAAAAGAACTATATTCGTAAACTAACTCTCGGCTCCGACCGACTACAACATCACTTCTAAGGACAAGGAGAAGGAGGAGAGGTATCAAGACTTCAAAAGGGAGCTAAAACCACTGTACTCTAAATATTCGGTTAAAGTAATTGTTCTCGTAACCTTAAGGTCATACTCGCGTACCAAAGATTTGCCAAGGCACTTGCGAAAATGGATGCAGAAACCTGTCATCCTTAGACCGATTCGTGTTGTTAAGACACACGATAGTTTCGCCAGCCTGTCGCTGTAATTTCATCGTGCCCAGTGACCACCCATCTAACGGTCGTAAGACGTGGCTACAAATAGTCTATTTTCGATAAGAAGTGCATTCATATTTCACCTAAATTACAAAATAATGAGATGCTAACACATGATTTTTTACCTGAGGTAACATATCCTCTGTTTCTTGTTGCAGAGTGGAGTCTACAATTCAATTGCTTGCCTAACGGCGACCCTATTCCTGTTTTTACTCGTAGTAGATCTTCTCCAGAAAGAACTCTTCCTCTTGCCAGACCTGCTCCTTCTGTCAAATCTCCTCCTCCGGTCGAGCCTTCTTTTCGTGTCCGATCCAAATCTCCTCCTCCTGCCGAGTGTTCTCTTCGCGTCAGAACGAGGTCTCGTCGTGCAAAGAATCGTCTTTCTGAAGTAATTAGATGTAAAATTGATGAACTTCCATTTGTTCGAATTTTTCCCAAAAACAATCTGAACCGGATATTCCAACTACGAAGATACTTTTTTCGTTCCGATAAACCACTTCAATTCAGAATATATAATCAAATCCATAAGCCCATACCAACCGAACAACAAATTGTATTATCAACGTTTAATGGTGACGTCTTTGCAATAGTAGAAAAAAACCATAAAGGAACGTTTTTTCGTAGAATATTCAACACTATTCATACAAGTGGTGGTACTATGGGAATCCGAGCGAAAATTAACATGCACACGGGTACGGTTCTGCACTTGACTGAAAATGAAATTGCAGAATCTCCAGTAGGCAAAATCAACAAAATCGCAAAGAATTATATAATAGAGTTTGTATGAAACAAAATTTTTCACACGGCTAATTTGACCTAACAAAATATGCCTACGGCGGTCGCAAAACATTTTTATGTGCCTCGACCTGATAGTGCTTATTTACATAATGAAAAATAAAGTGCAAAATTTGATTCTTGATCGTTATTTTCACCTTTTTTATATACTTTCTGCTTACAGTTTAGATATGTGTCGCACGCCCATTCCACTATTCATAATTATTTTCAGCAAAAGAACAAATTGATCTTTGAAAATTAAATATAAAAAGAAATTGGACTTTTTTATTAAAGGACGCTTTCTTGATATTTATTTGGGACTAGGAAAAAAGCTTGAGTATAGAAAATTCCTTTATTTCTTTCTTTGAGAAGCTTAATATTAAAAATTAAAATTTAATTAATTTTTTGTTTTATAAATAATTGTATAGAACACTAATGAGCGTTTGTAAGATTCATCTTACAGGCTTGAACAAATTTAAAGAAAGCTTTTATGAAATGCGAAAGGTAAGTTTGTTTTTTAAGTTGATTTTAGAAGCTCAAATATTGATTTTTTCCATCAAAAGTTAGACAAATACATTTTTTCTAATGAGAGAATTAAGAATTGTCAAAGTAGATGCCATTAACCCTGAAAACACTTAATGCTTAATTTCATAATTAAAAAATAAAAATAAATCTGTTTTTCCTGAATACTTTTGAAGGAAAAACCTAAGCTTTCTCTTGAGATATGGATTTTTCCAAAAACGTCAAATTTTGGGCTTGACTATAATTTTTGCTGATCAAATATTTATTCTGTTCCACAAATGCTTATAATCAATGGAAAGGACGTAAAATAGTTAGGAGTTTTACATGTTTTTGAAAAAGATCAAAGTTAGATTTGGTTAACATAAAAAATGTGTTCATGAAAATTTATTAATTTCTGCATAGATAATCATTTTTAATGCTTCTACCATTGTATTCGTTTCTTTAATAGTATTGTCAAAATTTGGAAGATAGTAGCTTTAATATTTACAAAATTAAACATTTCTTGAATGTAGATATTGACTTTTTAAAGATGTTAGAATCTTTTTTAATTAGGAGAATTTTTAAAACTATGTTTTTTTTTATATATAATTGTGATAAACACGGAGACTAATAGTTCTTTTAAAGTGTTATTTATCTTATTTATTTATGTTTGTTTTATATTAAAATGTTTAATTTTTTGTTTTATTAATTTTAACAAGTCAAAAGAATCATATTGTTTTTAATTGAAAAAAATAATATTACAGAAACGTAAAAATGAATAAATGGAGATATAGAATCTGGATAAAATCTTTAACCGTCCTATACTAAAGGTCAAGTTTTTTAGCCAACCATTTTTGATAAGAATTCCATAAGTGAGCTCATTTTGAGAATGTTTGGAACCACTTTTTTCAAGGTTTAAAAATTCTCTGTATGGTTATTTGCAATTCTCTAAAAGCTAAGCAATTTCTCTTAAATACTTCTTTTGATAGAAAACTAGATATGCACGCATTTTAAAACGATATGAACGATATGAAAACAAAACCACGTGAAAAAAATCAAGAGAAGCAAAGTGTTGGTTTTTTAATGCCCTACAAAATTGTGATAACAACTTTTTAAATTTTCTTGAAAAAGCAAAAATGGAAATTTTGACAGCAATACAAGATAATAGAAAATTTCATTTTGTGTTCAAACTATGTAAAATACGCCAAATGATGGTTCGAAAAAAATTATGCAATCAAAAAATATATACAAATTTTTTATGAGACACTTTTTCATTGGACATGTAGTTTTTATTTTATTCCTTAAAACATTAAAAGTGAAAAAATTAAATTTGTGGACAAATGGCTCTCCTTGAAAAGCTACAAATTTGTCACCAATAATTTTTTGATAGAATGCGCAGTTTTTGTTTTAATCGCGAAAAATAACACTAAAAATTAAATAATACAATTTTTAGAAGAACGACGCAATTCACGAACAAAAATTAATTGAGAAATTTTTTTTCCAAAAAGTATATAAAAATTCTTTATTTATAATTTTTAAAAAGGATAAGTAAACGAGGATGCCAATTTCGGGCCCCATGTGTTTATATTAGAAAATCGTATTATCTCATATTTTCTGGTATGCTATAGTTCCAAATATGTTCTTAGTTTTGCTGTTGCTACTTTTGGCAATGTAAAAAAGAGTTAGGACAGTAGGATGTTGTGCACATGTCATACCAGTGATTTGGTATTTAGGACATGTACAATATCAAGAAATAATAAAAAAAAATCTATCTCTGGTACCAATTGTGCAAGGTTATACTGATGAAGACGAATAATAAAAAATAAAAATTTTTAACTACAGCATCTATAATTACTTTATCACTTCTTAATAAAGGTAAATATTAGATGACCTTTTAAATGAAAGGCCAAAGCATCGACAACTGTTATTTTCCGATTGTGAATTCTCTTTTGTTGAATCTCTTTCGGCTCTAACGAACGCATTCTCATCTCGTATCTCATGCTTCGCACTTGATTACGTCGAAAATGCGAACTTCTCTACACTATGTGCAACTCTATTATATCAAATGTATATTACATTTATTTCTGTACCTCAGTCTGGGGCTGCTTATTACGATATTGCAAAATAAAATCTTATTTTTAATGATTACTTTAATATTTGTTTCTTATTTTGCAATAAATTTAATTCATAGCCACCCTGAAAAATGTACATGATTAAAATAAAAGTATATTATTACCATTCACAATATGCATTAGTATTGAAAAAAATGTATTTTCATTGTATTATTGTTACCATTAAAAAATGCGCATTCTACTAAAATAAGAATTATGATCGAACATTTTATTTTAACTTGTGTCATTTTCCCATCAATTTAATTTTTGTTTGTTTTCAATTTAGATGTAATTTAGGCGAAAAATGTTGTACAATACAATGTTACTGTATTTTGTGTCCTTTTTTAAAAAAGTTCCCTTTTTACTTTTAACATATTTTTATTACGAGAGTTTATAACAAACCTGTAAAAAAATCAAATCAAAAATCAACGTTTTTCTTTTGTTGGCTTTTTTATACCTTGCATTGTTTGGCTTAAAATGTTCATTTTAGTTTAGTTTTTTGGGTTTTGCAAAAGTTTAAACTGATACGTTTCTTTCTATCTATAAAATCATTAGTTTCCGAGTACTATAAATATCCGTACATAGAATTTTCATTTTTTGAAAAAAACAATCTCAATTATTTTGAATATGCCCTCCTTTTTTGAATTCATCCAAAATAGCTAGTTTACGAACTCGTTCTTTCTTGTTATGCCCTAGGAAATTTGCCAAAGCAGAATCCAGTCTGATGAAACTTTCGAAAGTTATCGCCGCTACAAAATACAGACTAGATTACATACTACATATTACAGACAGGCAATAAACCTTCATAAAAATCGTTTTTTCTGACTCAGGGCGTCTCAAAACAAGAAGATTCAAAGAAAACTGACAAAGTGAAATTTTACATGAAACCAATACCTTCTCATTAGGTTGAGAACTTAAAAAAATTCTCATAAGTCAGAACCCTTAGCTGAAACCCTGATAGTTTCGGTCAAGTTTATATCCGTCCATCGAACAAAGAGGCATGAGTGTCAAGCAATTTTTTGCTTTACAAATTTTGGTTAAAAATGTTTTTTTCCAAATATATTTTTATTTTTAAAATTTTGAATTATGTAATCATATTAGTACAATAAAAAACTCTTCAGTCGTTTTGATTGTTGGGAAATGTTTAGGATTTAATTGAAATCTTGAAATCATACAGTCACTTACAATATTTGAAATCAAATTAAATTTTTTAATCTCTATCAAATCTTCCAAATTCTTGTAACTTTTGTTAAATTTCTATTAAAATCGTGTAACGTCCCGCGACTTTTATAATAATAATAAATAATTATAAGCAATGGATTATAATTACATAACATTTATATTAAATAATAAATCAACAAGTTAAATGATTATATTCAATATCCAATTATTATTGTAAACAAAACCTAGTATTGATAAAATCATTCGTGCAGATCAGATTTGTACGAAACAACGCAACAGTGTAAGGTTAACCTAACAGCACAAGAAAATCTACGCATCATCTTTTGCACAAAAAACAGGCACACGTTAATTAAAAAGCAATAAATTAATTGATAAGGAAAGCAGAAAAGGCAGCTGCATTTTCAATCTCATACGCTCACAATTTGCTGGTACCTATAAGTACGTACACAGCGCAGTAAACAAAAATAAGCGATACACATACATATTCGCATAACTAAAAAAACCAGCAGACTACACACCAACTGAAGAGCCATAAATTAATGAGCAAGCAAACACTGAAAACAGACCAGATTTTCAGTCCCATACGTCCACAAAATGCTAGTACCTATACCACATGTTCATAATTTAGCCATTCTGACCTACATATTTTTATTACGGAGACCAGCATCTTAGGTCTAAAAGGAATAAACAGCTTAATAAAGATGACAGTTATAGGAGCGTGAGCCGTACACAAACAACCAAAAGGACACACGTAAACCTTATGCTCTTCTACGCATTTTAATATCTTACCCCTGGACACCTAGAAAGGGATACCATATATTTTGGTAACTGCGCCATTCTCCATATTTGGGCACATCACAATTCCTAGTCTAAGAAGGGATCTTGTGAATAAATACAGCGGATTTTGAAGCAGAAATCAGTTCAGTTCCAGTTTTAGTTTAGTTTGTTCCTGTTTAGTTGATTATACTCCAGCTTCAGTCTTTAGTCCAGGCACAGTTCAGTCTCACTTAGAGAATCCAGATTGTAAAGAATCTTCGAATCCCTAAACTCCGGTCCAACCATCTTGGCCCGTCAAACGTATAAATCTAAAACCTACGAAGAATAGCTTCTGTGTGGAAGCCCGAGGCGAGAGAACCTGCCACAAAGGGACAATGCAGCCCTGATACGTTGATCTTACCATCTCAGTCTGCAGGGCCATATTCAGCACCATCCACCCCCTGTGGGTACCCATACAGGGTGCCAACGGAAGGACGAGCTACTTTCGGTTCAAGGAACGAGAGGGTGAATAGTCTACTCTCTACAGAAGGGAACTTTGTAAGTAAACCAAGGAAGCAAATAATTTGAAACAATCCGGAGTTTTATGAGGAAACGTTTGTCAAATCTGAGCTTTATAATTAAATTCTCTTTATACTTAAATAAATATTAA
>NC_046658.1:178777442-178809334 GCF_010883055.1 Belonocnema kinseyi
TATTGTATCTGGTAGTTATCCTGATCCCAGTTTTTTAGTTTATTTAAAACTAGATTCTAAAACGGGGAACCACTTTGAATAAAAATAAAATATAAGGTAAGTTACATCTCATAAGACGTAACAATCATATTAATCGTATCGCTCGGAATTATTTAAAGTAAACCAACCATTACTGAGAGAGTTACAAAATGCAAAGCCACATAAACACAATTTAAAAATGAAGAATTGGAAGTTTTTGTACAAAAACCATTATAATAAGTGGCATTATAAAACTTGAAAATTAAAAAAAATTTTTTTACATTTTATCAAGATGACCTTAATTATTTTCTTTTATTTCAAGAGTTAACTCGATCGATATTTTGATTTCTATTTCCATTGAAAATAATATGACTGAAAATAAAAAATCGTGGGGCATCAATATTGAACCTTGTATTTATATGATAAAGATATTTAAACATTTGCTTTGCTATGTAGCCCAGTTTTTGCACGGGTTAAATGTAAAAATCAGTTAAGGTCAAAAATGTAACCCAACTTTTTTCATAGAACTGATTCTTATCAAATATAAATATCTCAGAGTAACACAATCTTGACACCTTTAGTCCAAGAGATAACAGCTATACTTCTAATATATATTGAACGAGTATAAGCCAGTTAGGCCACGTTGGCAAAAGCTACTACGCATGGTATAAATTAATTGGCGTTAATTGTAACCAGAATAGAATCAGTTTTTCCTCTGATTTAAAATGATGAGAATTGCTTGCAGTTTGCTCTTATCCTGGATGGTTATCCTGAATTCTATTGGTAAATATAATATAGAAAGTTCGTCTTGATTTCGACACATTTTTTTATTAAAATAAACCATAGAATCTTTGGCATTTTCGGAATTAAAATTTATTCCTTATACTAATTTTATTGTTTAATTATGCAAAATTATGTGAAATTACCAATGAAAAATATGTGAAAACTCAACTACACTGTCGTGGCTTTCGAAAGTTTAGAAAATTTTGCATCATGTTCGCAGGAGAATTTTTCACGCGATTGAAGAAACGGCTAAAGTCAGACATTCAGAGAGAGGGTACAATTTCCGAATCCATCCCCTCCACTTACGACTAAATCTTCTTGCTCCGTGTTCAGCGAGTCAGATGGGCCTTTGAGCCACACGGACACAGAAATATAAAGATATGTAGAAAGTGGAGGGGCTGGATTTCTAGGGCCCGACCGTCCACACTCTTCGAAATTCGCAATTAATTTCTGAGTTTGCAGCTTAATGATAATTACGATTTTGAAGATACATATTTAACTATCAATAGCATAAAAAATCTGAAAATCAATTTAAAACCCTAATGCCCCTTTCCTCGTGGTACGCCACATGTGTTGTCTTCTTTAGATCCAAATTTGAAAAAAAAACAAAATTTAGTTTGCATCTTTATTCATAATAAACAAATATTTATACATAAGAGGAATAATTATGTGATAAGAAATTAACGCACGTGATGAATTTCATATTTTTATATTTCACAGTTAAAAATTTTCTATGATTCCTCCTAAATTACTCAATATTTATTCATGTTCTGGGTTCAGATTTACAGACTATAATTTGATCTTGATTTTATCATTATAAATACATTTTTCTATCAATAATATTGTCGACATGAAAACAAGTGACTGTGCAAAAAATTACAATGTTGAATGTTGAAAAATGTGAATTTTTTATAATAGTTGTTGATAACGATCACAGGTGTTAAAGAAAACAAATAAATAAGGGTCAAACTTAAAAGAAATCTAAAATATTTCGGATTAAAAAAAATGATGAAATAATGACATACATCAAATTCAGCAGAGATGACTAGTCAAAAATTTAAAACTTGACTAACTGAACTCCAGCCAATTATCAATACTTAACATTTATCATTATTATAAATAATTTGAGTGAACAAATAGTACTCTTGCCTTGACAGTTATATTGACGATTACTACGATATTAAAAACCTATTATGCCCTAACTTGCGATTTTGCACTTTAAAAAAATGTAATCTTTCGTTTGTTGTTGTAGAGTTGAGTTTACAATCAGATAGTTTGCCTCATGAAGAACATATTCCTGGTGTTCCTCGTCCTGTGTATTCTGCTTCCTTTTCTTCCGGCAGAAATTCTCCAGACACAACTCTTTCTCTTGCCATGCCTCATTCTTCTTCTGGGTCTCCTCCTCTTGCTAAACCTGGTCTTCATGCCATATCCAGTTGTGCTTCTATCACGCATCGTCCATTTAACCTACTTGGATATAGAATCGAAGAATTTCCGTCGATTCGACTTATTCCCAACAAAAATCCGAACCAGATTTTTGAACTTCGTAGATACGCTATTCCTCCTAATGCACCAATTAATTTTAGAACGTATAAGGATAAGCGTAATCCCGTTCCACCCGAAGAACAGATTGTATTATCCACATCCAATGGTGATGTCTTTGGAATATTCGAAAAAGTATATGGTGAAGTGCGTCTTCGTGGAATATTTACCCCTTTAAAGAGACGTGTTATTACCAAGGATATACGAGTGAAAATAAACATGTATACCGGCATTGTTCATGAATTAACCAAAAAAGAAGCAGCAGAATCTCCAGTAGGCAACCATAATATAGTTGCAAAGAATTATAGAATAGAGCGTATATAAACCATAATTCTTCACATCGCGAACTCGATTTAAACAAATTTGCCTGCTGTGGTTGCGAACGTATTCTTTTTGTATCTATTGCTTATTTGCATAATGAAAGAAAGTAAAAATGTAGCAGTAAAAATGTATGTATTTTCGTATATTTCGTTGATTTCTAATTCTTTCAATGGCGAAAAAGAAACTTCGAATAATAAAGTTTAGATAGGTACTTGCATCCTTTTTAACAGAAAAGTAATAATTCAGTTTTATTTCAGTAATTTTTTATTTTATGTTGCGAGTAATTTATTTATTATTTTTCAATAATAAAAATAATAGATAATATCAAAACTATGCATTTCTCATAAAATGTAGATTATAACGAAATTAGAACACATTGGCTTCAACGTTCAAATCATTTTAATCAATGCAGGTACATTGGGATCACAAAAATCTTAGTAGTAGTCTCATTTTTCTAAACAACGGAAGCTAATGGTTTGAAATAAGATAACTCTGTATCAGAGATTTAAGACTCATTCGATGAAGCATTATTCTTTTCTGGCTCACTCCTAAATTTTTCATGACTAGGGTATTGAGCTTCGTGTTTTTGCATGCTGTATCATAGCTTTACATACTAGGTAGCCAGTTATATTTTTCAAGTTTGTTTTACTTATTCATAGTATTCTAGATTTAACATTTGTGTTTTATTTTGATGTATGCTTTCCTGAGAAAATTCTTGAGGGTTTTCCTAAATAATGATCATGTTGAATAATACAAAGTGCTTAAAAATTTCTAACTGGAATACTTACAGTGTAAGTAGGAAGGGAGCAGAGATCTCGGCAATGTTTACCGCATTTGACCTGGATATTTTGTGTATGACTGAGACTTGGCTCCCCTCTGATTATGCCTGGGAATTTCTCGGCTATATCACTTACAGATGTGACCGTTCTTAGGGTAGAGGTGGTGGCTCTGCTATATTAATTAGAACAGACCTACTTTGTATTTCATTGAATCTATGCGGTTATTGGCTTAGTGAAATTGATGCGATTGGGATTGTAGTTTCCACCCTCTGTTGGATCTGTAGCTGTCTTTTCAGTTTATTCTTCTGCACTTGTCACTTTACTCTTAGTGTGATTTAATTGGCTATGTCGCTGTTTGTGATGCTATTCTCTTATGCGGAAATTTAAATTCATATTCTCCTGTGTGGGCTTATGAGTAGTAAAATTCAAGTGGCAGAGAGCTCTGCTGTACTGTCTCGAATCGGGATCTAATTCTTCTGAATGACTTCTGACCGACATTTGACCGGTTGTGGGTGTTTTGGATGCAACTCTAATAACATCCTGTTCTTTTTTCAATCGTTCTAATGTCAAGAACCTTAAATAGTCTCTGTTTCGCAAAGGTACAAAGGATCTCATCCTGGGTTTCTCCTTGACTTACAAGATTTTGTGTGCCTTGCGACTGTCTATGACCAGTTTGTAAACGTAGTGTTTCGTATTCTGGTTGAATAAGGGGCTTATCTTGCGAATTCCTGTAAAGTCAGGCGTAGGACTCAACTGCTCCGGTAAAATAAGGACAGTGATGCTGCGCTGGATCGGAAGCGTCAGGCTTTGAAGAGATACCTTGCAAATAAGTCCATAGAGGTTGTAATAGAGGAGAGGCAGGTTGACAATTAAGTCAAGGAATTCCTTCGAGTGCTTTTAATTTAATTTGGCAAACTGTGCGGTCCACACATTGCTCCTGTCATGGATTTACCCTCTGTTGAGGTTGAGGAAAATGACCCTATGTACCGTCCTATGTACTGTCCCATGTACCGTCCGAGGTAAAGTTCTGTATGGATCTGAACTCTTGAAAGGCTCGTACGACCCCGGGTATTAAAGGAATCAAATGTGAGGTCACCTGGAGCTTCTTTGATCCAGTTTTGAGCTTCATCCTCTCTCTTTTCAACCTACTGGTGAGGTGTTTTGTTCAATCTCCGTGATGTCCACCTCTTGTAAATTTCTTTAAAGAACAGTGGAGCGCAGATTAGAGTTTAGGGCTGAAAAGGAGGAGTGGATCCCGAGATTCCTGTATGCGTTCATGAGAGATAATTCTGCCCTGGACTGTGTCTCGCCAGTTACTATTGAGATTATGGGGGTTTTGGGTAAGGTTGAACCTACCGTGACTCTTGCAAACTGTCACCCATTCTGTCCAATATTGATTTGCGTAAGCTTAGTGGTCATTTGCCTGTGGCGGTGAGGGTTTTTCAGAAAGCGAAAGACTTGCTTTCAATCGTAAGATATCAGGATAAAATCTTGGTTTTGCCTCTTCTTAAGGAAGCTATTGAAGCTTAAATCCCGTGTCTTAGTGAGTTGCACATCTTTATCTCCTTTCCTGAAGTCTTAGCTATGTGTCTCCACTAGATTTTGAGTATTATTCGAGGACATTTTCCTAAAGGTTGTGTGTCAGTAAACCTTGATGTACCATGGGATTTTGTTGGACTTGCTCCTGACCTGGGTCCCACACATTAAGTACATTGCTGGGAATGCTCTTAGAGCTATTAGTGTTCTGCGAGTTATTTCTAGAGTCTCTTAGGGTACTGATCCTGCGATATTGGGTACTATTTTATAGGAATTTTGTGATAGCCTCTATTGATTGGGGTGCTCCTCTCATTGCTTGTACAAGTGTGTCGACTCTGAGTATTCTCGATCGTGTTAAGTACCAGGCACTTAAAGTTCTATTGAGCTGTATGAGTTCTCCTCCTATCTCCGTACTCTTGGCTGCTGCAAATAAATCTCCCCTTGCTCTGAGAAGATCATACCTTTCTGATCATTTAATTCTGAAAAATTTCAACAATCCATCGATTCCAAAACTTCAATTAGTCACTAAAAAATCTAACAAGGATGATGGGAGACTAAGAAGTGGTAGAAAATGCAGGAAATTCAGACTCGGAGCTGACAAGCCTGCCCTAGTTTGTTCCTTCAACTTGATTCGAGGGGTGTTGATGAGTTTCGGCAGATCTCTCAGACCCACATACTTCGAACATATTTGGGAGGAGATACTTTAAAAGGTTAAGATTGACTGCGTCTCGGGTGGTCTTGGAAGAGCATCTATTAATCAGCTTGAGGTGTTCGACAGGTTGTTCTCTGTGTCTTATCTGGGATCGGTTAGGATATTTACTGATGGCTTGGTAGATTTGAGCTCTGATAGGGTTGCCTCTGCCTTTTGTTTTCCTGACATCGTCTAAAGTTTTGGCCTTCCCTTGCATAAGAGCTCCTTTGTTAAGTTAATGGAGCTCTATGCAATATTTTTCTGCACTGAAATATATTCTGAATATGAATGTCTCTTCTTGACTCCTTGCCTCAATATTTCAGAAGCTATGTCGAGGATTAATTGCATTGGAAACCGATTCTCGGAGCCCCAAGGACCAGAACTGGATGGTAAGGTTGAGCTCTTACTATCTGGGCGAGCGCTCACGGTTTGATGGTTGTCTTGTTTTGGATTCGGACTAATGTCGGTATTGATAGTAACGAGCTTTTAGAGATGTATTTGGTCTCATAAATGGTGACTTAGAATTCTGAAAGAGTTGGATTTGGCCTTACTGTGAGAATTCTAATAACCATAGGGATTACTTTAAGAGGGTAGGGCTCTTATTTCTGAAGGATGGGTTGGAATCTCCCTGTCAACTGCGATTACGGGGCTGAGATGAGAGACCTGCCTCACCTTCTCTTTGAGTGCCCTTACCTTTCTAAAGACCGCCCTACTCTTTTTGGATTTCTTGATATTAGGTTTCCGGGTACGCCCCCTGAAGAGGTCCCATCCCTGGTGTACATTTTTTCACATCCTTGGTGTACATACCTTCCCGTCCTGGTGTGCTACGTTACAATGCGCCTCTTAAGTGCGTTTTGTTATGGGAATCTGACGGCTCGATTTTGGTGGTAGGTTTTCCAACCGTTTTAAATTCAAACAACAGGACATGAAACAAGGTATGTGTGCATTAAAATATCGTACAAAGCTCCGTGACCTGCTTGTACGTTATCATATTGCACCTTCTTGAATATAGAGGTTTTTCGATATCATTGTTCAATATATTTTTCTCAGTGTGAAAGGACGCTTTCTGGTATTTTTTAAAAATTGGCAAGTAACATTAGTTATAATTTTCAAGTAACAAGCTTAAAATTACGCCAAATAAATGCATGCATTAGATAAAAGTGAACTATCCTGCTTCTCATAAAAATGCGGTGTTTTTGTTTGTAAAAAAATCATTTAAAAGTTTAACTCACGTGCGTGAGCATGATTAAGTATGCCAGAGTACTTGAAATTTGTTTTTGTAAATAAACTATTGAATTTTACTTTTTAACCTTAACGTGCTGGATGACATAAACCCAACATTTTTCTTTGCTTAAAAAAATTATAACAAAAAAGATTTATTATATGATAAAAATTGAGTTTATTTTTTAACTTGAATTAAGAAGGTTTATTGTTGATTTTTTCCATGAGTAAAATGAATAAAAAGTGTGTAAAAACAGTTAGATTAATAACAGATAAAATTTTGTATTGCTAATTGAAGACATAAAAATCGCTAAAGCAGATAGCATATTCACTAAAACTATTCATTGTTTATTTTCATAAAAAATTTCACTTTTTATCCTCAAACTCTTAAAGGAAACAGGCGGAGCTTTATTTTAAGGTAAAAACGTGAACTAGATGCCTTCTTCCGAACAAGTCAAATTTGTGGTACAACTTCTGGTATAAATTCAATAATTGAAATAACCGATTTCCGATCTAAAACGTTAAAATAAACTTAAATTGTTTCAAAATTATTAACCTTAATTGAAATTTAATCTTTTTTGTTTAATATAACCGATTTCCTATAGAAAAGATTACCATAACGTTATATTGTTTCAATATTTCAAATATTTTTTCAAACCTACTTTCATATTTCTGTTAAAAATCGCTATAATGTTATTTGAAATGTTTGAAATATAATTTATTCCAAACAAATAAATATAATAGATTTTTATTAGAATATAAACCAGCTCTTAGTGTGAAACGTTAACCTTACTTAAAATAATGATTAAAGATTGGAAATCTCATTAATTAATTTTGTTTATAAATGCTCATTTTCAATTTTAAAAAACTGAAACAACAAACATTTTTTAATACCTTTTAATTCTTGTTCGAATCAGTCTGATTTTATAACATTTCTTCTTAATCCATTAATAAGCACTGACCAAAAAATGTGCAATAGTTTCAAAAGTTTTTCATATACTTCCAATGTTTCAATTCAACTGCTTAAGAGTAATAAGTCTTTCAAAAGAACAATCTGCTTTAGCAAAAAGTTGTATAATTAACATTCGATTTAAATTTACAAAAGCTAAACAAAGTCCAATTTTTTTTTAACTTTTATTTTTAAAGGTCAAATTTTTCTCTTTCAAAAATAATTATGACTAATGGAAGGCGCTTGCAGAAACCTATTTGAACTGAATTGGTCTAAATATTTGTGTCGCCTTGAAAAGAGTTATAAATCGGAGAAATCGACAAATTCCACGAAGACGCACTACATTGTGTACTGTTTCAAATATTCCAAAGACGTCACTTTTGGATGTTGATAATACAATCTGTTCTTCGGGAGGCACGGGATCACGCTTATCTTTATACATTCTGAAACTAATTGGTGTGCTGGGAGGAATAGCGTATTTTTAAATTTAAAATATTCGGTTCGAATTCTTATTGAGAATAAATTGAATAAATGGAAGGTCTCCAAATCTATGTCCAAGCAGGTTAAAAGTATGATGCCTGTCAGAATGAGACCTGGACCTGGCACGAAGAACAGGTTCGGCCGGAGGAGGAAACCCAGAAAACGTATGAGGTTATAAGGTCTTGTCTGAAGAATTTCTGCCAGAAGAACAACTCTCTGGTTATTAACTCAATTTAAAACAAAAAACAAAGTATTACATTTTTCATGGCAAGTAAGTATTTATAATTCGCTACAGTTCGTTGAGTCTGCAAAATTTAAAAAGGGAAGTAATGTCTTTTTCTGCTAAAATTGGGTGATAATTTTATGTTTAAAAAAGTTGAACCTTTTCATTTACGTATGGGGCATTATTTTGAAACTATCTAGTCATACTGTAAAGGGCGTATATTTTAAATATACCTTTTATTACGATCTATCGAATAGTTACATACATTATTTTATATATTGCAATTAAATTAAGCTTTTTTTTTTATTTTTCAAAGTGAAAAAATGTCGTCAGACAAACTGATATTGAGGAGTCATTCTTATAAACTGTTATACAGATTACTTCCAAGCGAATTTGCTACAAAGGAAAACAACTATAATTTTTTTTATCAACTATGAATCAAATCATTGTTTATTAACTTTCTCCATTGTAAGATCTTTTTCCTCAGTGAAATATAATTATTAGAATTAGAATACGTGATCAGAATGTTAAAAATAATGATAATTATGTTCTTGAATGTTAATCCACTGTGTTAGGATATTATTCTTCACATTAAAGGGAAAGATTCTGCAAAAAATAAAAGTTTTTTTTGTTTAGAACTGTATTTTTAAATTAAAATTGTTATAGAAAAATCATCTATTGTAACAATAACGGCTGTTTAAAAGTTCAATGGCGTCAAGCCCGTGAATTACATGTAAAAAATATATATCTTCAAAATCCAAGCTTTTTATAGAAAAATCATCATTTCAAAATCTTTTGTTCATGTGGTCGCTAAACTTAGTGAATTGATCAAAAATTTATTTATTTATATATTTATATTATTGCAAAACTCATTTCTGAAATGAACATACTATAAACTATTACACTAAATAAACAAACGTACCTTACTCATGAATCACAGTGGGAAGAAATGCACTTTTTTAGTTGTTTTTTTTTCAATTTTCGTCCGATTGAAAATTTTTTTATTTTGAAGTAAAGATAATTAAATTCAAAAGAGCTTCACTCCAAACTTTTGTCTTCTCTATTTGCTTATTAATAATTTTTCCATATAAAGTATGAAAAAACTGAAATTTTGCACATAACAATTTTTTATACTTTATTAACTGATCAGGAAAACTTTAAAATGTCTTAAATTAATGGTTGTGGTCTCATAAAATTACAAATAATTCGTTTATTGTTCTCTTTATTTGTTAAAAACAAATGTCATCAACAAATTGATAAATAGTTTTAGTACGATTTCCTTCAATCGCCAGAACGACTTCAAGTATTCCTTAAAATAATCAATATTAAATGATATTTGATTAAATATAACAATTAAAATGTTTGTAAACAAATTAGATAAACACATTCAAAATTTTGGCCCTTTCGCATAGAAATTTTTTTTGCACTATTTGCACTATTTGCTGATTTGTTTATAAAATTTGTTCATAATAAATACATGGAATAATGAACAAATTACTTGCATCATTTGAGTCCCTAACATTCATTTAAGACAATATAAAGTTTACCTAATCTGTTATTAAAGCGTCAAAATTTTTATGTACACAATTTTACTTTTTTTCCATATTTTGAGTGAAAAAATGATTAATAAATAAATAGAGAAGACATAATTTCGGTGCTGAGAGCTCTTTAGAACGTAATGGACTTCGATTTTGAAAAAAAACATGATAATCGGACCAAAATTGAATGCACTGAACACTCCAAAAAGTGATTTATACACACTGTATGTTTATAGTTTAACACAATGCCATTCCTTAGCCCTTAACGGTCACCGTGGGTCTTTCAGACACCAGCCATTTTTTAAATGAAATTTCAGATATTAAAATATTTGAAAATGACGAAGGTAACGCCATCTACTTTCGATTGACGATACCTCGTAATGGTTCGACTGTCTTCCATGAGCTCAATTTTTACATTCTCATTCCTGAGAATGTAATGCAATCGACCAAATTTTCAATCTCTGGTTTTTAACGGATCTTTACATTTCGGAACTCACAAAATTCGAAAACCATAAAATTTCATCGGTGTCTGTCTGTAAGTCTGTCTGTATGTATGGTTACCTGAATGTTGTAGCCACGTTAACTTTTGAAGAATTTGTTCGATCGAGTCCGCGTTTGATACACTTCTGAAGGGCCCCAAAATAAAGGCTAAGTTCGTTAATCAGATATTTTGAACCAAATTAAAAAAATTGATTGCATTTTCAAAATTTTGAAATTTTTGTTGTTGAAATTTTATTAATTTTAGTCAAAGTTTCTTATAGATGGGTAAAAGACTTGAAAATAATCCAAATAAAATTTTTTATCTTGATGAAAATTAGAAAAGTTATATACTTTTAAAAAATTTGAAATTCTTCAAAAAATAGAAAAAATTATTTTTTTCATAGATCGACAAATTTTCCCTAGGTACCAAATATATTTTAAAACTATTTTAGCCGAATTTTTCGATAAGCCCACATTTTTAAAAATTAGAGCCTGTAGAATTTAACAGTAGGTTCAGCTTCACTTTATGATTGTAGTTTATGAGGGGTTTGATTTACAGTATTTGATATAATTTAATATATATATATATATAATTAAAAAAGGGAAAAGGATTAAAGAACCACAACAGGCTCCTATTAGGATCAGAAAAAGTAAAATGTGAACATATTTTGCAATATCTGAATAAGCAGTGCCAAACCAAGGCACACACAAAAAGAAATTGTAAAAGGAATTTGATATAATAGTTTTTAACATACAATGTAGAAAATTTCGCATTGTGGTCTGTGCACAAATGTGGAGGGTAATGCAAAGACCGAGCACGGAGTGCAGGGTAAATACATTATACATTATGTGCACAGCTTGCCGCATATGTGGTTAAATTTTAAGATTAAAATATTAATTATTACCATTATGATTTTTTCAGTAAAATGAGTCATTTTTTGAATTTTTTAAATAAATATTATTACAGTAATTATTATTAAAAGAGGCTTTTGGAAATAATTATAAATGATGTTCCAATACTTGAAATTGATGGATGAATTTTGTCAGCAGCCAAAAACTCATAAGTTTCGCTTGAGAGCCATTCAAAGTCCCTGGGGTCAATTTGCCCCAGCACCATCGCTTCAGGATTTTTACGAAGTATGACCGTCAAGGTTTAAAATACGTTTTTGCCACACTTTAATTATTGCTGGATTTTTCGGTGCAAACAACATGTGAAATTTTGTTTAAAGCACTTTTTGTGAATTGCTCGGAAACTAATAGTTTTTTCATTATTTTTATAAAGTCTGCACTGTTTATCAACAGAAAAGTCAGACCAACTAATCATGGCGCCATCTGTTTGATTAGTTTCACCGCCATTTCCCTTGCGGGTCGTAAAAGCTCAGAAAAATGGGGGCGATGCATGAGGCTGATTGTAACATTGATAAACGTTAACAGAGTATCTGTAAGTAACTGCATGATACAAAATGGGCGATACATTTGACAAGTAGCCGCTGAAAATTCATGCCTTCGCTATAAACGTATTCCAGGAGAAAAAAGGTTTTTCAGTATGAATATAATAAACTTTAATTATCTTATTTGAAAAATTCGTGTCTGGGTTTGCGGGGAGGGGGCGCAAGTTGCTGTGACTCCCCCCTCTGGCACCGTGCCTATATTTTGTTCCTTTGTTTGTAAAATGAGGAGATAATAGTATATAGTTTATAGTAAACGTACATAAGTACACATAATAAAAATTTAATAATAGTTTAAAAGTGCTTCTAAGTGCAAACCTGGGATTGAGAGTAGGTGTATGTTATAGGTGCAAACTTAGGTGCAATAGGTTTGAATGTAGGATTTCATTCCGGTGTTCGTTATAGATACCAAAGGGAGAGCAGCTTATAGGTGCAAACTAAGATGCAGCTTATAGGTAAAAAGGTAGAATTTCACGTAGATGCAGCGAATATGTACGAATGTAGGATTTCGAGTAGGTGCAATTCACAGGTTTGACTGTAGGGTTCCCTGTAGGTGAACTTCACAGGTTTTAATATAGGATTTTACGTCGGTGTCGGTTATAAATACAAAAGTGAGTGCAGCTTATAAGTGTGAAACTGGGATTTAACGTAGATGCATGTTATAGGTGTGAACTAGGGTCCCAGTATGTGTAACCTATAGGTGAAACATTTAGGATCCAACGTAGGATCTTATATAGGAACCTATATAGAAATTTTCAGTGGCCTTATTGTCCAGCGTTTCTCTAGACCTATTCTAAGATAATAGTTATTATTTTCCCCTTTTGACCCCGTTTTCGGATTCCGCCATGAGCAGTCAAGACACTTTCAATTACAAACGATATGTGGGCGACCGCATGAAAAGGTCCCTCATGGTAGTTATCGTGACAAATGTCCAATATCTGAAAACAAAAGTTTTTTATTAACTTAAGAATCAAAATATTATAACCGATGACATTTCAAATAAGAAACATTATTTGTATAAACAATATTAAAATAAATAAATTACATTAATTTCAACCATGTTTTTTTCAGTTGTATTTTTCCCGACCGTCGATTTCTACCAATTTTTGATAAAGATTCCATTTTAAGGAATGAGGAATTTAATAAAAAAAAATTCTCTACTACTCTACTGTTTCCAATTTTGAAAGTGAATTTTTCTATGGCTAAAATATTTAGCACACAAAAAAAATATTTTTTGAAAATAAATAATTATATTTTAAAATTATTTAGTTATTTCTAAAATTTGTCACTATAAAGTTGTGGAGGATTTTTTCCGGCCCAAATAAGCCGTCATCAACATAATAAATCTTCTAAGTTTGGAAAACAGATCACCGGGGCACTTTTGAAGTTGGCAGTCCGAAAAATCGTTTTTCGAGAAACACGCATCTAAATTTGGAGAGTGTCTTAAGTACACGTGTTGTACTTTTTTTAACATGGAATATACCTGCTTCCGGTTACTTTTGAATATGAGTATATGGTCCAAATAGAGGCTCTATAGGTTCCAGTTTTATTTCCCGCTGAAAATTTTAAAATAACAATTTTGACATCAACTTAGAAAAATGTGAATATCTGCTAAACTATAACCGGTCATGAGGGCTCTTTGCATGCGGATACCCATATATAATGAAAGTAGCAAATGCAATTTTTTCAATACAATGTTTATATGTTATAGTTTTCTTGCGTTATAGGATCGTCGAGGTATTTTGATTATTCGCCTCCTTTAACAGAATGAAGACAATGTAAAGAAACAAACTACACATTTTTAGTTCAAGGTTTTGGCTCCAGTTTGATTAATTCCACGAGCTGAAAATCATATTCTTCATTGTCTGAAGGAATTTTTAAACCTAGACGCATATCATCCCTCTAGCTGTCGCAACCACAGTCCTTTTCAACCGCCAACTTGCAACCCCCAAAAATGCTTTTTTCAGCAGCTAGGGGAATAAAACCGTTTTTTTCATGTATGTATTTGCCATCAAAATCTAATCTTTGTGACTTAGGGGCTTCAAACGTTAGCCTTGGCCGGCAGCTGGGAAGCTAGAACTTTTCTGGCAATATTTGGAATTCATCGTTACAAAATTCCAGATTTAGATTTGGGGTACAGTTTAAATCCATTTGAAATTAGGCAGGTCCAAAACTTGAAGTTGCAGAATTTCTCCCGGGAAAATATGTTGTTTTTAGAGGAAATTAGGCAATAAGTATTTTTGCAATTTGTGAAAAAAATTTTTTTACGGAGTTATGCGTATTTGGATTTTTGGCTTTATTTTTCAAAAAATCCAAATTTTTTCTCCAAACTTATTTTACTTTTTATCTAATTTATATATTTCAGATTTCTTTCCAGATTCTGGAAATACTAAAAGTCGATTTTCTCCAAAAACCCAGACTGATATATTTTGCCAATTTTTTGTTCAATTTGTCATATCATGAGGAAAGAACCTTATTAGTTTTATATTAATAATTCTCTGTAATAAATTCTCTGAATCTCAATCATGGCTTAGCTTAACCAGAAATTTCCGTAAATTTGATTAATTTGGCTGCTCTGCTGCAACTGCAGTTTCCCGAAAGAAATATTGAATCGCACACTTGTGTTTCAAAAATTGTTATGCAAGTTTCACATCTAGATTTGGTGTCCTCTCAAATGTTGCAGTAGAAGATGATGTATGAACCTGATATATCGTTAAAAATTAGTCAAATGAACGAAGAAAATGCTCGGGTGCATCAGAGTGTCTGACCTTTTCGTAAGGAATGAAATATACCAGAAAGTGAAATAAAGGTGCACGCTAATAGAAAGCGGAAACAACTTATGGATGAGTTTTATGAAGCAACATCAAGTAAACTTTCAAAAGTTTATGACACTCCACTTTCAAGAGACGAATTGCCCCATCAATTTATGAATAACTTGGATTGGGATTGGGAAATTGTAATACAAAATCAGAAGAGATCTGCCTTCTAATGCTGTTACCTGACGATCTTTCAAAAAATGACATCCTTTCAAAATTTTCAGTAACAAAGTATATGGTGGATAAAGAACGGAAAGTAAAAAAGGTCAAAGGCGTTTATTTTTTTCCTGGTCCATACAGCGATCACCCTATTCCTGATGAACATCTCAAGTTGGCACCAGAAAATGAAATAAATGATGAATTGGATTGTACTAGACAGAGTCCAAGTAAGAATGACGTCATAAATGTTTATGAAAATAAAAAAAATGAAAAAGGTAAAACGTTTCTTTGGTCACTATGTGTTCTTCTGCTTCAGATAAATGTATTCTTCAAGAGTGCAAGGTTATGCCCAGGAGCTGAAGGTTTAACAAATCATAAATTTAACATTTCAAAAGAGGTAGCTTGTGGGGAAATGACTTTGGCTTAATGGAACAAAGACGATTTAGAAAAGCACGTTGATTTTTCAGAGAATTGGAAGAGGGTTTTAAAAAATGAAAATCAAAGTTCTTACAAAAATTTTGCAATCTCAATATTCACAGCGGTTTGCTATCGTAGTGACAAAACACAGAGTTTTGATATTGCCGCTGACAATAAAAAACATAATTTTGAGTATGCTATTTTAGCAATCAATCGTATCATAGAAAAATCGGAAGAAGATTCTTAGGCTAAATCAATTCAACAAATTTCGATTATCACAAGCAGATGACTTTCTCACTTCAAAAAACGAATTGCAATTTCACGAGTTACCAGAATCAATAGTTATCAAGAAATGGGTTTTATCTACAACAGGACATGGAAAATGAGCTTGTGATGGAATTGGAGGAATTTAAAAATATTTTTATTCGATTTTATAAAAAATAATTTTCCGACGATAAAAATTGTTTAGCCCACGTAAAACTAAAAGGAATTTATCCTTTTACAAAAATATATTTTTCTTAAATATTTAACAAAAATAGTGTATATTTCCATAAGCTAAGAGTGTAGAGAATTTTTCTGTTTATGAAAATGAAAATTTCTTTATTTTTCTCGGAAAATGGTGCAAGATATCATAAATAAGTAAAACAATTTTTTGTAGAGCTTTTTTTTACTATGAAGAATATTTTCTAAATATTTTGTCTTATCTATTGCTCTTTCCAAGAAAAAGGCGAGAATTCGATTTCACAAACAAAAATTCTCCTGTCAAAAGTTATATGAGTTTAAAAAAATAATTTCTTTTAAACAAAGCCAAAAATTCAAATACGCATGACTCTGCAAACAAAATGTTTGTCACAAATCGCAAAAATACGCATCGCCTAATTTCCTCTAAAAAATGATATATTTCGGCCCCAAAAGATTCTGCAATTTCAAGTGTCGAACCTGCTTGATTTGACATTGATTCGATGGCAGCAACTTGGAGCAATTATCTAATTTTTACCAATCTGTCGCTCGGCAAGTAACCTGTCAAAATAATTAAGATTTGTATTTGATTTGTGTTTAAGTACAAAATCGAATTTAACACTAAATTAGTTACCCATAAATACTTCTTACAATGAGCTATAAAACACTGTCCGACATTGATTTTGCAAGTTGACCAATAATAACTGATTTCGATAGCTTTTTTTCCAGTGGAATCTGAATCCGTAGACGGAACTAAAAAATTGGTTCTAGTTTTCGAGAAAACCGGGATCAAAAAACCCAAAAACAAGTTTTTAGCTATTTTTAAGGGCGAGTCGTAATACACCGCAAGCCAAAAGAACCTTCTAAGGGGAGTGAAATGGATGCCCGGTTCTTGCCGTTTCGAAAAAAAAACCAATGGTACAAAAAAAATGTTAAAAAAAATGGTTTAGCGTAAGTTCCACTTTAGGGCTGAAAAAGAGGGGAAAATTCCGAGATTCCAGAATGGGTTCAGTTGGGATTGCGTTTCAAAGGTTACCACTGAGATTATGAGGGTCCTTAGGGTCTTGATCCAGAACTAAAGGATATGGAAATACCAGCAAGAATGGCCAATTTCATATCATTTTTGATTCCTGGAAGGAGATAATTCATCTCTGAGAAGTGCCCTTCTCAGGGGTGATAATCTCTCAGACCTATGTAATTCGATGCATTGTAGGACAAGCTCCTTCAAAAAGGTCAAGATTAACTACGTTTCGACTGAGCTTATCAGGGATCTGCTGATCCGCTACAAGGGATAGACAGGCTGTTCTCTGTGTCTGGTCAAGACTCGGTTAAGTGTCCTATTTGGTCTCGGTTAGATATCTACTAACAGATCGATAGATCCTGACACCGATCGGGTTGGGTCTGCCTTTTATGTTCCTAAGATGGACTACAGTTTTGAGTCTCCTTTTCAGGAAGGCTCCGCTATTAAGTATCAAGTCATTTCTACTGATCAAGGAACTCAATTGGATTCGTGTCTCTTACTCAAGCATTTTTTTAAATCTATCGTATAAAAACTATTGCTTGTCATCTTTAATAGAATGGGTTGAATGGAAGACATAATCTACCCTTGAAAACTGCGTTTAAATTGAAGGATAGCCAAGAATTGACTAAGACATTTTCACTAGTTTTGTTGGATTCACGTACATCGTAATATAGACATCGATCTGAAATGCTGCAGCAGAAGCTACCTACAAGGAACGCTTCAACACAAAAAACATTCATTCGCCCAGGACTTAAAAATTGTTCGCATGTCTAAAAATCGTCGTGCACTAAACGTACTATAGACGAAGAATAAGCAGCGCGAGCAACAAGTCCAATCTGTAACAAATTTGATCGTATCTTTTCTCTCGCTTCTTCTATACTGTTTATCTGTCCGGCTTTCGTCAAGTATCCTGTCAATACATTTACTATTTGTATTATATTTGCGTTAATATAAGAAATCGAATGTAACACTTAAAATGAAAATCCTATTCGTACACTTTAAATCCCTTGAAATCTTTGACGTACATGGTAGTACCAAGCCATATCAGTTGATACAGTTTTGTCGTGAAAACTGGCTCTTATCAAATGTCAATATCTCAGAAGGACAAAACTATCTTTGATCTATGATGTGACGACCATAGTATAGATAATACAGTATAAAGAACCACTAGAATATTCATCAGTTACATTGTTAATTAAATTCTTTATAATTACTTTAATTAGTTTCTACTCTAATTTAAAGGATGATGATCACATATACTCTTGTACTTAATTGAACGGTTGTACTAAATTCTATTGGTAAATATATTACTAGAATATCCAAAATTCTAAGTAAATTTTTTTACGCTTTGTGCAATTAAGAATTTGAAGAATTGTGGACAAAGCATTATAACCCTAAAATTTACTTAAAGAAAAATGTAATCCTCTGTTTCTTGTTGTAGACTGCAGTATTCCTCTGACAGACATTCTCCAGACACGACACTTTCTCTTGCAGGTTCTTATGATTCTGCCAGACCTCTTCCTGTAGAGCCTCTTCTTCATGCCAGGTCCAGTTCGGATATTTGAATTTCGAAGATACATTTTCCCTCCCGGTAAATCAATTCAACTTAGAACATACAATTACATCCAAAGGCCCATGCCAACCGATGAACAAATTGTATTAGTGACGTTAAATGGTGACGTCTTTGCAATAATCGACAGAAGAAACTTCGAAATAATCTTTCGTGGACTGTTCATTCGGGTGTATATTAGTGATCATCCTTTGGGTTACAAGGAAAAGCGGGCAAAAATAAACATGTACAGCGGTGAGGTTAAAGCATTAACTCGAGAAGAAATCAGAGAATCTCCAGTAGGCAGCAATACCGTCATCATAAATAGTTATAAAATAGAGCATGTATAAAACACAATTTTGCACGCTGCTTATTGGATTTGTTTTTGAATTTGCCTACAGCTGACGCGGACACATTCTCTTTGTACCCCAGACCGATTCTTCGCCCATGTTTATGCATAGACCTTTTAAATTAAAATATTGAAAAATTAAAAACTGTTAGATCTTGTAATTTTAAATCTGCGAAATTTTTTATATTATTTTGAGCTCTATTATATCAAATGTATGTGCGATTAATTTCAATGCATGAAACTGGTAAAGCTTATTCTCATATTAAAAAATAAAATCAGAATTTAATTCTTCATCATTATTTTACTTTACTACCCTAAGAAATGCATAAAGAATATATTTTTAAGATAATCAAGGAATCTTCCCTTGCACCTTTTTCACATATGGGGCATTATTTCTCCGGTGCACCAATGAAAAACTAAAAATTGTACGATCTAAGTAATGATGCATAACGAGCATTAAAATGTTTTGTTTTATTTAATCTCGTGAAATTAAATTAAAATCTCGAACAAAACACTCAGCAGACTAGTCAACTGGCCGTGAATGGTATCTATTCCTGAATTAAATAAGTTGAGTCGATAACCTAGTGAAAACCAGTTGTCACGAAGATCATGTTTTTCCGCGATTCGATTTGCTTATATCGGTGGATAAAGTATAATATAGTATGTATTTATTACAGAAGTTATGCAACCAAACATAATCGATACCTCTTCTGATCCTTATTTTCATAAATAAAAAATTGAAATCCCACAATTTATCTTACAACTTTTGAAGGGGAAAACTTATACTCTTGTTCAAATAAAAAATTTGAAAAATTGTTTTTTTTTCACAAAACAGTAAAATTTATGTTTGACTTCCATTTGAGAAGTTAAAATATCAGCTGGAGTCTATACTGTCGCATAGTAGGGCAGCAGAAGCACCCGCGCGGGTACGCTTTCGCACTCTTTTTCGTAAGTTGAATGCATGCACTTTGACTTTATTTTTTCAAATATCATAAATATAATAACATAAATCGAAAACTGGCATTTAAAATTAAAAGGAATTACAGCCATAAACTGGAGCTTATTTTTTTTCATTTTTTTTTAAGAAGGTTTTTAGACACCTACGCCTTTGACGATTACATTCCCCTAACGAAACTTGTGCTTGGCGCTCGATAATTTTTGAAAATGATCCAACTTTTTAAATTTTAGCATAGTTAACAAATTTTATTTTCATAGTTTTGAAATAAATTTATTTTATATCTAGTAGAGTATTGAATTGATATTTTTTAACCTATTAAAAATTTATTTTTTATTTTTCAAAGTTTTGAAAAGCATATAACTTTTTTAAATTTTTATAGAAATTAAAAATGTCAATTCCTAAGACAAAAATTTTTTTCTTTAAATTTTTAAATGCTTTAAATTTCTTAACTCTATGAGTACCGAAGCGTAAAGATCCGTTAAACTCAGAAATAGAAAATTTGGACGATTACATTACATTCTCATTAATCAGAATGTAAAAATTTGTATTATGTTATAAAGAAATTGATAAAGAAAATAGATTTTCTAGTATTGGCAATGTTTAGCTTATTTATATTGATAGATTTTCTATAAAATCTATGAGAAATAAATATTACATTACTAATAATGAAAAACAGATGCTTCTTGGTAATTGTTTAAACATTTTTTTTGCAATAAATGCACAGCTTGGCGACTTTTCAATTAATAGGCTCAATTTTTGTTTAAGGAATCAATTAGGTATCCTTTCCGACGACTCTTCACTATGAAAATTTTCAAATTGACAACATTTAATTATTATTTTAACAATTTTTATAAAAAAATTCACAGTTTGGCCACTTTTCAAGGAATAGGCTCAATTTTTCATTACGGAACCAACTCGAAACGTTTCTTCAATAACTCGTTGCTATGATACTTTTCAAATTGACCAAAATAATTAATTATTTTAACAATTGCTATGAAAAATGCATTTTCTGTCCTTTTTTGCCGACTGACAACTCCGATTATTTGACTTTGAATACAAAAATGAGCCCATTCACTGTAACTGTGAATTTGTTCATAAAACTTGTTTAAATAATTACCAAAAAGCATATGTTCTCAATTAATGGTAATGCAACATTCATTCCTTTTACATTTTTTACAAAATCTATTAATTTTAATAAGCTAAACATTGACAATCCCAAAAAATGTATTTTCTTCATTAATTTGTTTGTAACACAATACAATTTTTTAAAATTATTCTAACCAACTGTAAATTATTTTCATATAGTTAAAAGACTGGTTTAAGATCTTATTTGATGAATCTAAATGTTCTAAAAGAAATGGTATTAGAAAAAGTTACAAAAAATTTTTTTTCAACTTTGTTGTTAACACACAAGGGGGAAGGGGGGTCAGAAGTTCCTGAAAAATCTATCACGTATTTTGTGAATGGCCCTTGAAGAAAAATTTAATCACACAAATCTTTTCAAAACTTAAAAAGCTTTTATTAAAAAAAAAGTTCAAATCGGCTGACTAGTTTAGGCTAAAAATTGATTTGTCCATGGGTACTTTTTTCTCCCACTGTGTGTTGGCGCAGGCAACAAGCGAACTGGCCGGTAAATACATATTAATTGTTTAATAAAATGCCTGTGATCAATAGAAAGAGCATGAAAATCAATCTTATGGCACAACGGAATTATTAAAAATAAATAAATTAATAAATAAAAATTAATTTTCCGAATTCAAAATCCTAACCAGAACGGACACGAAAAAATTTTTAGATGCAAAATTGTTGATCTCATTGTTAGATGACAGGAAAAGTCGACATTTTTAACCACGATGTTTAAATCCCAAGTTAAGTGCTTTTTCCGGCAGCCAGGGGTATACCACTTTTTTGCATTTATGTTTTTGAAATTAAAATGTACAAAATTCAAATCAAAAACTTAAATTTATTTGGATGCCGTGAAATTCCTCAAAAGTTATGAAAGTTTTTGAAACTCCTTCGCATACTTTAAAGTCCCTTGAAACCTTTAAAGTTTGTTACAATACCTTGGAACCCTTAAAATCTTCAAAATCACGTGAAATCTTACAAATATTGTGGAATCTCACACATATTTAATCTCTTGAAATGTTGGAATCATTAGAATTTCTTTCAGATATTAAGAATTTCCGCGAATTTGTTTTAAATTCATGGAAATACTTTAACATCTCGTATTAAACTTTTTAAATCATATACAATATTCTCAAATCCTGTACCATCTGTTGAAATTTAAATTAAGATCTTTTAAATTCTTAGACATTATATCTAATATACTGATCAACCATACAATTATAGAAATATTGAAATCTGGTGAAATCTCAACAAATGTCAATATAGCAGGATGACATTGTTGATGTATTTAACCTAAGAGATAACAAATACAGTATATATTATACAATTTAATGAAATACTTCAATATTTGTCTGTTTCCATTGCTGAATATATTAATAGAATATTTATAATTTTGAGTATATCTCTTGACAACTTTACCCAAATGAAAATGTTGGCGATTTAATCTGCATGACCCAATTTTGGAGGAGCCCAACTTTGCACATTGAAAGTATCACGGTTACTTAAATAGATATTTGCAATTAAAATTGTTAGTCACACATTTTTGAAACCATTTTTTTAAATCTATAATGCGGAATATATAAAATTTTCAAAAATAAGTATTGGGTAGATTTGCTGTTTTTTTCATGAAGAAAAATTCTCTGCAAAACATTTTAATTCGGCTTATCCATTTCTGAAATATCTTGAAAAATATGTACTCTTCTTTTCAATTTCCGAAAACTTGTGCTAAATGCAGTATTGGGCATCAGAAATTCATTTATCCATAATAAAATATGCAACGTTTGCTTTACAGGAAGCAGCTGGGCATGAGCCCATTTTTGGATGTCGGTGCATATTATGAGCCATAGGCACAACTGTTCACAGGCCATATGTTCACATATAAATTTTGACATGCACAGTTTAGAGTTTCCCATCTGCACATGTGAACGGTGTCTAGGCTCTTATATCTCTGACGTCTAATTTTTGATGTGAGCAGTTGGAAGGCTTCCATCTGTGCACGTGAACCGTCGCCAGGGTGCCATCTGTGCACGTCGCAAATAATGCGATCAGGTATTAAAATTGCAAAACGTACATAGATAGAAGACTCCCAACTGTGCACGTCCCAATTTGCGAGGGGTACAACTTTATACGTATTGACTGTAAATTTCCTAACTCTGCACGTGCATCGACGATAACCTACCAACAGGGCATATCGAGAGCCGGTGGTACAAATGGGCGCGTTGTTGGCCACTTGAAAAAATGTGAAAATTTTTACTACCGGCTTTCGATGTGCACAGTTGGAAATGTCCCATCTGTGCACTAGAACATTTGTTTCAATGGCCAACAACGTGCACATTTCGTACCACCGGCTCTCGACGTGCCCATGTGTGTACGTACACGGCTGGCCAATTTTACATTTGGGGCAAAATTGGCCAAGTGTACCCGCCTAAAATTTTGTTGCCTCCGATTTTGTTAAAACTCCAGTAAATTGTAGTGTTAGTGGAGGTCTTTTAATTCTGTAAAGGCGGCCGCTCTAGTGTAACGGGCTGCTACGATACAGGGGCGACGTTTTCAACGTTTCACCCCACCTGCTCATGTTCAATAATTCATAAATTCTACTAAATATGTCCGATTTAATTTCTGTACCAGGGTTTTTGAAAGGCTTTTTCATGATCTTTGCAATACAAAAAAATGTTTTATTATAAAAAAATTATTTGACCTTAATGTTTTAATTTTAAATCTTTTTTTTAGTTTTTCTCCAAGTTCGACCCTTTTTATTTTCTTAAAAATCATTTCAAAAGAAAGCTCGATTTTTTCCCTTCAAAATCCCCGTAGGTAGAAAATCGGATGGGTCAGATTTTCTGTAGTGTCCGTAGTGATCCATTAATTAATAACACTATCTTGCCTCTGCGCTTAGCTCTTTTTTAATGTGTATTCTCAATAGAGTAGGTAACATTATACATATTCCTGGCAACAATAACGCTTCGTTTCTCTACCCTTTGGATCGAACAGTTTTATATTATAAATTTCAATAAAGTAGAGGGACAAAATATCTAGCGTATCATTAAACCCGAAGGCGCGTTACTTATTTTTGTAGAATTTATGTTTATCGATATGCCATGCATTATGGTTGATTCAAAAAATTCTTGGCTTACTATTGTGCAAATCGAGTTTGTTTGAATGATAGTTTAATAGATACCTTGTACGTGGGCGGTTCATCGTGGATTGTTTTTGCACATAAATGGCTGCTCGTTCCCTAATGTCTCCTTTAAATGCTGAAGTTGATCTACAGTTCGATATTGAAGAAGCCTCTATTAAAAACGACAATGCATCTTCTATTATCAAGATGGATACATTATATGAAGTGGATGTTGCCGGACTATCTTTATCCGAAAATCTTGTGAATTATTAAATTTTTCCTCCCACTTCAACAAAGAACTTTCCAAAAAGAAAAGAAGAGTGTGACAATGAACAGCATCAATCAGCAATAGAGATGCTCGATCAAATTGAAGAGAAATGCAAAAATTCATCTAGCAATTCAGAAAAAGTGTTACTTTTAACGCTGGCATGGAAGTCTTGGGGTCAAAGGAGATTGGAAAAATTATTTAGAGCCTCTATGCGCTAGACTAGAAAAGCCAAGGAATTGGTTGCTAAAAGTGAAATTTTGACTTCGCCGAATTCTAAAAGAGGTAGACATTTTGCCTCTGAAAATAAATCTTTGGTTAGAGAAAGATCTACACTGATGACGAGAATAGTCGTATGATGCCTGGCATGAAGGATTTTGTTTCCAGTGAAAAAGATTATGGGTGCCGCGAATAGGTCCAAAAGGATTGATTCTTTGCAATCTGTCCCAATCCAGAATAATTTTTTGACGAATGCACAAAATGTCCCGATTCAAATGCTCTGAAAGACTTTTCAAAATCATATTTTGCATATCAGTGTATTGAAAGAATAGAATATCAATGTTGGCAAGAAACGGATAAAAGTACTGAGAACTATTTATTTGTCGTACAAAATCATGACACGATTGGTATTTATGAATTCTAAAATATAATAACGAACTACTTTAACACAAATTTTGAAGCTAGAAAAATATGTTACATCACCGATGGAGCAGCACAACATTTTAAGAACAAATATAATTTTTTATTAATCTACTAAACCATAAAACAGACTTCGGTATTCCAGCGGAGTGGCACTTTCATGCAAATGCACATGGGAAAGGACCATGCAATGGTATCGGTGGTAATTTCAAAAGACTTGCTGCGCGTGCAAGTCTGCAGGCATCATCTAGAGATCAAATATTGACTGCTGATGCTCTCTATCAATTGACAAAGAAAAACTTGTCGATTCGCTTCTGCAAAGACTATCCCTGGTACCCAAAACTACCATTCATTTATAAACGCTTCAAAATCAACTAATTACAATATTATATTTTTCCCACGCTGAAAGTAGTAAAGAAATGAACAAAAAGAAGCACCCGTAAAATGCAATAATGGAATTAATTGTCCATAACAATATTGTGAGAGGTAAGGGGACTCACAACAAAAAGCATCCCGAATTGTGATAAGCAAGAGGACTCACACTAAGTAGCACCCCAAATTGTGGGAGGCCAGGGGACTCACACCAAAAAGCACCCCAAATTGTGAGAGGTCATTATCATTTATTACTTTTCTGCAATGACCACTATGACGAAACACTCAAGGCGAATTTCGTTTGTAGCATAAACATAGGAATATTCAGTTACTGTAAATATACATTCAAATTAAAATTTGTAAATATGTTCCAGTCTGCTACTAACTGGAATTTTCGTAGTATTGATGGGCTTCAATAAAAGTGAAACTGGAAATATCAAATATGACAACAGTACGCCTAAGGCCGCGATTCAGCTAATCGATGAGTGGTACCCGTGCGCTTGAGACCCACTTTAGAGCCACTAATTCCTCCCATCCCATTTTCTATCAAGGAGGATTTTAAAGGGAAAAAATCAATCTTTGTTTTGAAATGATTTTTAAGAAAATAAAAAGGGTCGAACTTGGAGAAAAACTCAAAAAAAGATTTGAAATTAAAAAATCAAGGTGAAATAATTTTTTTATAATGAAACATTTATTTTTATTTCAAAGATCATTAAAAACCCTTTCAAAAATTCTGGTACAAAACTTAAATCGGACAAATTTATCGAAGTTATGAATTATTGAATATGAGTAGGTGGGTTGAAACGTCAAAAACTTCGGCCCATGTATCTTGACAACCCGTTATACTAGAGCGGCCACCTTTACAGAATCAAAAGAGATCCACTAACACTAAAATTTAGTGGAGTTTCAACAAGATCGGGGATAACAAAATTTTAGGCGGGTACACTTGGCGAATTTTGCCCCATTTGTGCACCTTGCAAATTGAGACGTGCATAGTTTGGCAAGTACACAGTTGTTGCATTCACAGTGGATTCCACATTGAAATTCCAACTTGCACAGATGGTACCCTAGCGACGGTTTACCTGTATATAGTCGGAGACTCTCAACTTTTCACGTCAAAATTTAGGCTTGCACAGATGGTACCCTAGACACAGCTCACGTGCACAGATGGGAGACTGACAACTGTGCACGTCAAAATGTAGAAGTGCACAGATGGCCTGGGCTCAGTTGTGCCTATAGCCAATAGCGTATACATCTGTAACAGTGGCCACTGTCGTAGACAAATGGACTCGTCTACAGTTACGGCGTGCCCAGTTATACCCTTCCCTAAATGGAGTAGCAGTAGTCCTGCTGATTATTATTGTTTCAGTCTCATTTGTAAAGATCCGGTCAAAAAGCAGGTTCGCTCAAGCAAACGTCTCACATTTTAATATGGATGTATAAAGATCTGATGCCCAGTACATCATTCTGTACAATTTTTATGAAATTGTAAAGATGTCAAACAGCGCTGAAAAACACGTCAAAATAAAAATTTTTTAATAAAAAATCTAATTGCAAATATCTATTAAACCAGACGTTAAAGCAACAAACTGAAGCCAGATTCGTGTTTAGAATTGAAAAGTACTTCAGATATGATATGCCACATTCAGCAAGGAAATAGGTGGTTTAAATTGCAGCTTTGTAGTTATTATTGTCATTGTTGAAATTCGGAAGCGCTTTAAATAAATTTCAGAATATTTCAGCTTAAAATTTTTAAATACGTAGATTTTAAATGTGAAAATGACTGTCAAGTTTTCTTTTGTACAGAAATATTATTGTTTTCACACTCTTACCATAATGAGAAGGTATTAGTTTTATGTGAAAAGTGACTATCGCGTATTTCTTTAATGGATTCTTTAATGTAGGACTTTGGAAAGACTGATCTGATTCGGTTTTAATTAGGTTTCAATAGTAAAACGTGACTTTTTTAAGCCCTGCAAGATTATCATAACAACTTTTTGGATTTATCCGAAAAATAACAAATTCTAATTTTAATCGGAGAAAAATAATGAAAAATCAATAATTGTACTTCGCGGTCAAACTATGCAAGATAGTTATCAAGATAGATTAGCAATATAGATAATAGCATAGCAAGATAGATAAAAAATAAAATGAAAATTTTTAAAAAATATTTAAAATATAACCTAAACTATAAAAAAACTAACAGACAAAAGTTGCTCATCAAAGAAAGCGGTAGAAATTTGTTGCCGATAATTTTTTTGACAAGATGCGCACTTTTTATTTTAATCCTAAAAAAGAAAGTTTGGTTTGAAAAACAACACAAGGTATGACCAACAATTATCAGAGAAAATTGGTTTATTCAAAAACTATCTACAGATTCATTGTTTACAGTAAGAATCTTTATTTAATAAAATTTGTAGCCTAAATTAAATTTACAAATTTTCTTTGAACCACTTCACGTTAGAGAGCGTATTTTTGGCTTAAATCGTAAACAAATAACATTGAAAATAAGCAAATTATTAATTATTTTTATAGGATGCATGCGTATTTTCAATAATAAAATCAAGAAAATAAAAATATATATGTTTTAATACCAAAGCATATCAGGAATTGTAATAATACAAATTATGTGAATTATGTACTTTGGATGTAAGAAATATTCTCGCTTAGCGCGAGCTAATTACATTATTGACCGCGAAGCGTGAAAAACGACAGTCGTGCGCCCCTGGCGCGTTTAAATTTCTTCGCGAAATAATCCTGGAAGCAAAGAACTCGGGACTATATCGAGGTTTCAGTATATATTTATTTAGTTTTTGTCAATATAATAAATACAATTTAACATTAAAAATTTTAAACCTCTTCGAACACTTTGAAATCGCAAGAACTCCTTTCAAAAATTGGCAATTCTAACCAAATTCTTTTGAATTCATGAAAATACTTTAACATCTATTAATAACATGAGAACTTATTTGAAATATCTTGGAAATCTATTGAAAACCTTCAAAGTCTTTAAAATATTAAAATCTCGTATACATGTTTAAAAAATACATTAATCACATATGTTAAACTTGCAGAATATTTTGATCAGGCTACGTTTAAAAGTCGACTAATTAACCTATTATAATAACTTTTTCTTTATTAATAATATTAATGTTAATTAAACATACTGGGCTTCCATAAATATGAAAGAAAAAACCTAAATATTAATATTTGTAATGCAGAAAACATCATTTACTAAGAAGTAAAATATAATATAATTAAATGTCTACATCAGTTTTACTTAAAGTAACTACATTTTTTCTTCGAAACTTGCTCTTATCAAATGTCAATATCTCCGAAGGACAAGGTTGAAGCTTCTGATCTAAGATATGAAGGCTATAGTATATATAATACAATATAAAGAAGCGTTAGAATATTCATTAGGTACACTGTTAATTAAATTATTATCATTGCATGAATCAGTTATTTCTTAAAATTAAAAAAATGAGGATCGTCTATACTCTGGTATCATCTTGGGCCATTATTCTAAATTGTATTGGTGAATATATTAATCGCATATCTATAATTTCAAGTAATTTTTTTTAAGCTTTAAGAAAATAAGAATTTTTGCGGTTTAATTTTCAAACGTGACAGTAAATAAATAACAATGAGTTCACGCGGTACAAAATTTGTGCGATGCAACCTTATGTTTAAAGATTAGCGTTTACAATTTTTCACCGGTTAATTAATTAAAAAAAAGCCTTTGCACAAAACTTCTTTACACGTGATGAACCAAACGCTCCAAAGTTTTGTGAAATGAATTAGGCAAAGATTAAGAAATAAGTTTTATATTGTTGCAAATAAAGATTTAAAGTTTTATTTTAAACTGTGCTAAAGATTTGAAGAAAAAAATTGCATTCGAAATTTTCTTTAAAATAACGTTTTATGCAACTTGAAAAAATCTAAAAAAAAAAGATTTTCTTCTGAAGAAAAAAATGCAGGATATAATTTCCTACCATAATAAAGGTTTTAGGATTGTAAATGTGGCTTTTAATCATTATGGGCCAATTCTGCTGCGCTGAAATTAATCTACATCTTGTTCTTGCATGAGGATACTTATGCAGTTTGGAAGACATGGTGTTTCAAAAAAAGTCAGGTCTCCAAATTCAATAGCCTGTAACTGCCCAGATTAAAAAAATTCCGAAAAAAAAACATTTGAACAATAAACTTCACTTACCTAATAATAAAGTTCAATATTTGATTATGTAAATTTTTCCTAATAACTACACTCGAACTTCAAAGACACGAGCCTCAGATATACAAGATCTTCACAGATACGAGAGTCCAGACTCCAAACAAATGAGCAGAGTTTTTTCTTTTCCATCCCCCGCCCTATTTGAGAGTCAGGCGCGCGCAGGTGTGCCTGTGTGCGTTCTCCCGCAATAACCTAGAGATCTAAACATCACACGAGTGGGAGCCCACATATTTTGAGTTTCCGATTCCTAATCTTCTCGTCTCTTTTTAGTTCTAGTGTACGTTCAATATTATAACCACATTCGAAACTCAAAATATATCAAAAGACGATTGTATACTTAACGAAAAATGTACTTCTCTGTTTCTTGTTGTAGAGTTGAGTTCACAATTTGATTGTTTGCCTAATGGCGAACCGATTCCGGTTTTTCTTCGCCCCAGAGCTTCTGATTATTCTTTATCTAACAGAAACCCTACAGAAAGAAGTCTTTTTCCAGTCAGACCTCATTCTCCTGCCGTACCTCATCCTGTCGAGACTCCTATTCGTATCGGGTCTAGATCTCCTACAGCTTGGCCTCGTTCTTCAAACATATTTGGATTTAGACTTGAAGAACTTAGATTCATTCGATTTATTCCCAACAAAAATCCGGACCGAACATTCGAACTTCGGAGATACATTTTTCCTCAAGGTAAACCGATTCAATTGAGAACATATAAAGAAATCGAAAGGCCTGTGCCAACCGACGAAAAAATTGTATTAGTGATGTGCAATGGTGACGTCTTTGCTATAATTGACAGAAGACATTCAGAAACGATTTTTCGTGGACTTTTCATTCGTTTGTACATTAGTAATCATCCTTTTGGTTTCAAGGAAAAGCGGGCGAAAATAAACATGTACAGCGGTGAAGTTAAAGAATTGACCAGACAAGAAATAAGGGATTCACCAATAGGCAGTTATAGCGTCATCACGCGTAGTTATAAAATTTTTCACACCACTAATTGAATGTTTAGGAAAATTTACCTGAAGCGAGCGCAAATACGTGCTCTTCATATCCTGCACTGGTACTTCGCCCATATTTACCATAAACCTTTTAAACTAAAATAGCAAAACATAGATTGCTGTCATATTTTGTAATATTGCATCACCTTTTGTTAAAACTGCTTCGACTTGAACGAACACACTCGCATTACTTGTCTTACGCTTTCCGCCTGATCAAAGTGTTTCAAAAATACGAAATGTTGGATATTATTTTGAGGTCTATTATATTAAATGTATATGCCATTAATTTCTGCACTTCAGGCCGGTCAGCTTTATTCAAATGTTGAAAAATAAAGTCCAAATTTAATTCTTCATTATTATTTTACTTTATTGCCCTAAGAAATGTAAACGGTAATTTTTTTATGATGAAGGTAGTTGTCACGCGGCTGTTACATTCAAAAGTTTACCCTCAGATGGATGTGAGGAATGACATGTTCTCTCCCAACCATTATTGTACATTTTTGATTAGGTTTTTACACTGGCATAGAAGCGTTCTATATTAAATACACATATTCATAATAACAGTTCGTAAGCCAATGATAGTATCAATGTCGCAATTTTATTATCCGAGAAAATTGTGTGAACACATATAACCACAAAAAAAGTATTCGTCAAAATGTCGAAACTAATAAAGTACAAAGAGAAATTTAATTTTTAAAAAGTTCTAGATAAACGTGTAAAGGCTATTATATCTATTTTTTAAAGCCAAATAAAATAAAAATAGTGCAACAGTGTCGGCACATCGTCACTGCCTAGCCCCGCCATGTATGACGCGAGAACAGAAATATTATTCGTTTCAACATTATATCTTTTAATAAATTTCTGATGTTCGATATTGCTGATTCCTGATCAAATAATTGGTTTCATGGGATAAAGCGCGGTAGCATATTAGAAACCTGTGAATTTTATGCATTAATTCTAATCTGAATAAATTCACCGAATCTGAATATGATATAATTTTTGATGTTGTATCGACCAGGGTAATTAATTAATTCATTTCTAATGTCAGATGTTGCTTATAACTCGTCAAAGTATTTTTTTGGAGAAACGAGAAAAAATCTGCCTCAACCACCCTGTGGACATATGAGAAACGATTGCTGCTAGCCAAGAGTGAAGAGGCTTTAAAGGAGATGATGAAAAGGTTGAGAAGATACTTGGACAGAAACAGGTTAAGGTTAAATGCGCTCAAGTTGTAGTTACTGGTGTTGACAAGAGAGGGGGAGAGATAAAAGAGAGGAGTGGAAGTGGAAGGGAAAGCGGTACAGGAGGTGAAACAGTTTGTATACCTGGGCTTTCTGTTTCGTGCGAAAAGGGGAGTGGATGGTCATACAAAAGATAGAGTAAGAAGGGCAAATGTTGTGATGAGG
>NC_046658.1:178809344-178811347 GCF_010883055.1 Belonocnema kinseyi
TGATTTTGTAAGGAGAATAAAATTGTTCGATCCGCTAGTGATAAGTGTCTTATTTTATGGAGAGGAGGTGTGAAGGGCGTATAATTTACATTATTTATCTTTTACGTCACTCTTTACTTCCGGGAGTAAAAAGTAAAGCCCTGAGAGCTCCTTAGGGTCGTTTCCAAAGTCAGGTATCATTTTTTCATTAAATGGATTTTATAGCATATAAAATTCTTATTTTAAAAACTCCTATAAAATTTTGGCGATGCAATCTGCATGGAGCCGTTTTGGACAAGGCCAATCGGGAACGTCAAAATTTGAACGTGCTCCATTAGTAACATCTAAGAAAATATAAAGTTCAGACGGTGCATAATATTTGTGTAGTTCATAAATAATATTCAGAAATTTCAGTTGATGACGTATTCTTTCGGCGTATTATCTAGTGCTTCTTAGCTATTTTTTTAATTGACAATTATCTGTGCGCCTATTGATTGAATTAAAGAATAAAACAAAAACAACTAGTCTATGGTTTCACCTCGCTGAAAGAGAATATTATGAGAGAAATGTTAAATATTTAATAAAATTCAATACAAAGTTCTTGTATATAATTATTTATTAATGTATTGAAATAATTTCTCTTTGGCGGTTTACAATTGTCAAATTCTTAAATTTATAACAGTGAAAATGCCTGGAAAGTTTTCTTATTTAGAGAAATGTTATTGATTTTAGTTAAGAAAGATCTCTGAAATCTCTGTGAATAAAGAGAAATTGACGGAAAACATGCCCACAGTAAGCATAACTATCAGTATAGTGGCGCTTCTGCAGCTCAATTCGTGTAGAATGATCCATTCTTATAGTTAAAAAATTGTATGTGAGTGATAAAATCTTTAAAAAGCTAGTTTTATTCAAAGAGAAAGAAATTATATACAAGACTTTTAATGACTTTTAATGATGAAATATGATATATAATTTAAATAAAAAGGTTAAGCAAACAGCGCACAGCTCCACTGGAAGCAACTGCCATCTATGAAAATGACACCGGCTCCATGTGAAATCGCCGTAAATTACAGTTATAGCCTAGTCTCGCAGCCTTGAAATGGATTGTCACAGGTCACAACGAAATCATACGGATAGGCCGACGAAACTATGGTTCGTCTTGAGTACTTGAAGCGAGTGAATGAAGGCAGCTCTCTGCAATCATCTTGCTCGTGCCTTGGCATATATTTTACTCAAGGGTGGCAGCGTTTTGCATCCATCTGGAAAGTGCCTTGGCCTATTTTTGACACGAGGGTATGGGGTCAAAGTTACGAATAAGTGATAGTTTCGCATCTTTAAGAGCAAAGGTCATAAGAACCGAGTATTTTGAGGTGAGTCGTTGCAGCTCCCTTTTAAGGTCTTGAAGCCTCTTATCCGTTACCTTTTTATTGACATTGATGTTGGTGTCAGTCGGAGTCGAGAATTCGAAAATGGGTCAGACTACAATAACATCTCAAGACTTTTAGGTGAACGGATCAACTCAAAGGACGACCTGGTAGAGTGTTGCCATGTTAGCCGCAGGCAGAGATCCGCTAAAAAAAAGCGATGCTTTAGAACCCGGAGAAACATCAACATCCAGATTTCTCTCAAGCCAAAGGACGTATACATCAACTCAACACAAAGTTAGGCTGGGCAAGAGAATGCACGTCCCGCATTCAGTGTGTAATTAACTGCATGAGATCTGTCAGGAAATTTATCGCTAAGGTTTGAATAGTTCGTGCGCGAACCGCGGATCCGTCATTACATACTCAACACGATTTTTTGATGCTGATTATCAGGCAGCATATTGTTCATAGAATACAAGTAGTATCTGATCCAAACAGGAGTCTATAATAGAGGAAAGGAAGATTCAGAGAACATGAATAGCCTTCAGGAGCTGTGCAGTGCCCTCATAACACTTGAGGAGGAATTCCCACCTATCACTACCGAGGAGACGAAAAAAGTATTAATAAGCCTAGAAAACAATTTCGCTCCGGGATCAGATG
>NC_046658.1:178811447-178850598 GCF_010883055.1 Belonocnema kinseyi
TATAAAAGTTAAAAACGCGTTCTACGTCGCCTAATTGAAACAGATGAAACATCGAGAATGCAATTAGGTCTGTTGCACAATCCTAATTCTCAGCCCTAGTTATGAAATCGAAATTTCTCATCAGTAAGATGAACGGAGATGATGGCTCCATTGTCCAGGTGATCACAAAAATATTTTCAGATGTTCCTCGGATCGTGGCGCTTTCATGAATCACTAGCTGGGCACGTTTCTTCCTCGATTAAAGTGTGTTAAATATGTGAGATTCTTTATGTTACGTCATACTCCATTACAATTAATGTCTGCGCTGTATATTTATGTACCTCGGGTGGGGACCGCATAGCACTTTTATTGAGGACATTAGGGTCTTCGGAGATGTCACAAAGTTTTCCTTGCTTTAGGTAAGCCTTGATATTTGGCTCTTAAAATCCTTTTAAAAATCAAGCCATAGGGGTTTGGGCAACAATTTTCTAAATTTAAAATATATTTCAACTTATATTCTTATGGCATAAATTTTGAGATCATCTATGTAAAATACATGAGTGATCTTTTACTTTAGATTTATAGTTTTTTGACGAGCACTAAAAGATGTTTTTTTAGCCTGTATCCTGCTTCTTTGCAGATACATCAATTGATGAGCAGGTACTTCCAACGTTCTTTTATGGTTTTAATTGAGTTGTGTTGTTTATGCATTCTGTAATTTTTCAGGTAAGACAAGTTGTCCACTTGCGGGAGGAACGATGCACATCCTTTTATCAAATACTCCAGAATAGGATTTTCTGACTTTAGATTTGAGGTGAAATTGTAGGCCAGATGCTGGTGGGCTAGGGAAAATTTTTCAATCAGAAGGTCTTTATACCATCGGGTGCCGGATGGGAATAGTTCTTTATGATATTTAATAGTATTTTCACCTTTTCGTTAGTCCTGATTAAAGCTATTGATGTTCTTTAAGTTTACTTTCAATAAATGCCTGTCTTTGGAGAATTCTTCCCAAAATACGTCAATTGTCTTTGATGCACGGGTTTCCACACTAGATAATCTTAGAAGATTTGAAATGGACCAGACGTCACCCGCCTCTCTTTGCTCTAGACTTCTCGTAGCGTTAAATGGAACCCGTATTCTGTCAAAAATATGATGCCTCATGATAAGCAGGTTTGTCCTTTAAAGTGTTTGATGACGAATCCGCAGTTTTTCTCACGAATGGTTGGACCATTGCTAAGTCGATAAAATCGTCTTTTGGTGTTATCATCAGCTCTGGGTTTTGTTTTACAGTTCACAGCCGCCAAAGTTCTTTGTTGAATTATACACACTACTATTGAGAGTTCAGAGGTCGAATTCTTCAGAAACATCTCCACATAGCTTGTACTTCAGTTTAGTCAGATCTTTAGGCTCAGTAGAAGCCAGGATGTTGAAATTTCTCCTTGTCCTAGAGCATAAATCTTCTTTTGTTGGTTGCTTTCCCACCGTTGATCTCAGTGTTGCCTCTTTTTCTCTGTTGTCAGCTTGATTTGGTTACGGTTGAGTAGATTCTCCGCTTATATAATCCCTTTTGCGAAGTTTCTCGGCACGGTTCCGCAGACGCTGGTGAGAAAAATACGAGAGCTCTGGACCGACATTGTTGCCGACCTACTATCGGGATTCCTGCGCATTCGATTATTTTAAACCGCATTTACTATAATTAAGTTTGTTATCATCATTGTTGTTCTCACGAGCAGCTAGGTGAAATAGTTTTTTAAATTCTTGTAAAGCCGCATTTCCTTCAATTTAATTACTTCTAATCCAATCCACTTCAATTCACTACAATCCACTCCAATCCAACCGAATACGAGCCAATTCACTTTATTTAGTTCATACCAATCCAATTCACTACAAGCCATTTAATTTTAATTCATTCCAATCAACTCCCCTCCAATTCAATCAAATTAGTTCCAATCCTTTCGGATCCAATTAATGCCAATCCATTCCAATTCAATGCAATTCAATATAATTCAATTCAATTTAATTATGCATGCCAAAGTTAGTGCCACTGGACTAATCGTATCACAAATGATAGATATAAATGTTCAGTTTATTTTGACTATATTCATATATTCTTGTTTGAATTTATTTATCGATTTGGCTAGTTTAAAGCAGATAATGCAAAAATTAGAAACATTTATGATGTCTTTGTTATGATATGATTTGTTATGATATCTTTATAGCTGTGGTCAACGATACTATCTTGCCCAAACAAAATTTATCAAAAAAATTTTTGTTATATACAAATTGTATTGTATTTATTTTTACCGATTTTTTGGCTCCTTAAGTTTACTGAAGAACCCGTTTTTTGGGTGGAGGTGCTGGCTGCTGGCACCTCCAATACAAAAAATTGAAAGAATTGTGAAAATCAGCTACTTCAGAATGTTGGGCTGTTTTAGGCTCTCAAAAACTGCTATAATCAATTTTCAGAAAACAACCCCTATCTCCGAAAAACTACCCTCCAAATAAAATATACACTTGAACTGAATGTAAGTATATCAGAATTTTAGGCTCTCTTGAGCTCTTCTTTGTCACGAATATCGATTATTAGGCTCTTTTATTAAAAAAACAACGAACTTTTGGAATGGAGATACTGTCTGCCACCACTTCCACTACAGAAAATTTGAAAAATTTAACAAATCAACAGCACCAGAATGTTGGCCTTTTTTGTGTTCTGGAAATATGCAAAAAACAATTTTAGAAAAAAAACCCCTGTGTTCTGAAAATAACCTTCAAATAACTTACGAGCCCAGGCTAAACTTAAGCATACCCGAATATTGTGCTATTTTTGGACTTCCAAAAATACTCACGCATTATTTCCAAAAATCAACCCTAACCCTTAAAAGGAATCCCCAAAAAGGTATGGAATAATTACGAGAAAACATATACGTTAGGTCTGAGCTAGTTTTGAGCTCACTTAAAATAACAAAGTTGGCTTTTTGCCGGATTATCTAATAAGGGTAAATTTAATAACCAGACCTATATTATAATTATATTTAAAGAAAATAGGGACTTCTCATGGAGAAAGAATAAGATTCTCTTAACCATATATACTTTTATTCAGTAAGCCTGCTCTAAGCTCCTAGCATACAATAATCTTCTAATTCCTATTCTAAATATTCTGTTATGGTAAAATATAATTATAGTTCATGCTTCTAGATCATAATCAAATTAATAATCTTTTTTATTTTCTACATGGATATTATAGATATTCACACTCAAGATGAAGAAGGATAATTTGTTATTTTTCGTAATTTCAAAACGCACATTGTACACTGGTTCGATGACCTTCCCTTTTAGGCCTATAATACCTTTCGCAAGTCAGACCTTGGCAATTGGGTAAATTACCCTTGAACATTAATCCTCTACTGAGGTAATCCTAGCATTACCACCGCACGTGGTAATTAAGGGATAACCCCTGTTTAGTATAATCGATAATTATTACGCTTTTATATTTTTATATAACCTGTCGCTCAGGTCTTAAATCTTTAGGTGCGAAAGCCAGCTACTTAGAATTTTCTATTGCTTGGTGAGGGTCTCGAGCCACTCACTCCAACGGTCGGTCGCTATAGGGCGACGCCTCAGCGGGAGGCCGGAAATGCGAGGGTGAGTGCCTACGACTAGGAGAACGCAGAATAACTATTCGGAGGATAAAATCTCTCTCAATAAGAATGAGGCTTCAGCCTTAAAATGAAACCTTATAATTTATTGGCTTGTAAAAGCAGAGAATTTTACCCGAGAAAATGTCTAAATCGCTCTTCAGCTCGGAAACACTCTAAAAGGAAATAATTTCTAAGATTATACCTCTAAATCGCAAAGATCTCTTTTAAAATTCAGCCTCTTTTCTCGACAGCTTCAGAGGATATTGTCCCCTGGGCACTCTTGGAGAGAACTCTTGCGATCTGTGCTTTTTAGACACAAGATCTAGAAATCTCTTTTTAGGCTGGGTTGCCCTTTTTATAGTGCTTCTTCCAGCTCTCCCTTCTCGATCTTACGTAACGTAGTCGAGGAGGGAGTGGCTGAAGTTTGCGCTATAGAGTTTCTCCTGTACTATGCTTCTTTTCTGGAAGGATAGCATAGCATAGCTCCAAATACAGAATAGCTCCAAATGAGACAAAATCCTCAAAAAACTCTAAACTTTACCCACTTTATCACAGTAATAATTAGAAAACCAATTAGAAAAAAATTACTCTCGAAGCAGCAGCCAAACCCTGCTCGGCTGCCTTCAACTAAGAAATCCAAAAAGATTTTAATTAAAAATAATTACCTCAAGGAGTTTCCCAAAAATTGTTTTCAAACCCGCATCTCCACAGTAACATTAAACAAAACTTAAAAACTACCCCTATCACATTTAAAGAATCAAGTCTCACTTTCTATCAATTAAATCGGTAAAGAATTTTTCAAATTAAAAATAATTCGAATTGACAATACTTCAAGAATTTACTTGATACACCTATTCCCAAAGTGATATTACACACCCCCTAGAACAACCCCCATCGAATCTTGCGAATGTAGTTTCAGCAGTCTTCAGCTAAAACAGCAAAATAATTGTAATTAAAAAAAATGTCTCTAGAAAATTTTTCAGGACTCTATTCAAACATATATTTCTATACAGTTCTATTTCAACACCGCTAGAAGCTAACCCTACTGCGTGTAATGAACAAAGTCTCACTTTCCATCAATTAAAACGTTAAAAAACATTTTAATACAAAATAATTACCACATGCAGCTTTCCAAGTCTCGAATAGATATATCCACGTTCACAGTAATATTTCACAACCCCTAGAAATTACAGCTAGTAGATATAACAAATTCAGTGTTAGCTATCTTAATACAAAAAAAACCCAAAAAATTAAAAATAAAAAAGTACCCTAGAAAACTTTCGAAGAGTCTAGTTAATATATCTACCTGCATAGCAATATACAAATATCTATTTGCGCATTAATATTCCATGACCCATAGGTTTGGATAAATGCGTCAGGCATGTTTTTTAAATTCTTGTTTTATTATTACTTTTATTTTTTACATTTTTTGGTTTTGTTGATTATTTATATTTTCATTTAGGGGCAGGTGTTAGTGGTATGGGTTGTTTTCATACCATATAATTTTTTTGTTTTTAGAGAGGTCAAAAGTAACTTAGAACTGCGGTATATGTTTTCTCTTACTTATTCCGTATCTTTCTTTCATGATTCGTTTTCAGTCTTAGGGTTTAATTGTGGACATAATTTATGAGGACTTTGGTGAGTAAAAGAAAATACTAAAATTTTGCATTTTTAATATGTCATAGCCTCTGTTGGAAGGGCTTTGGAATAAAAAATAGTGATTCTCGAAAAAAAAATTTTCTCACAAAAACATTAAATTTGTTTAATCAGCTGTAATAAATTCTTCTTATCATATTTCCATCATCCCGTAAAGTACATATCGTTCAGATTCACGTTATTTTACATCATGAATTACGTAATATTTCAAATTAATTATGCCTTTTGAAGGTAATCAAACCACTTGTAGCCACTAACCTACACAAAACCTAAAATATGAATTTTCTATCTTTGGATGCTAAATAATTGTGAAAAGGAAAAATGAATTTTCCAGATTTTAATAACCCATAAAAGCAAAAATGGTATAATCCGTCAAACTGTCCCGGAAAGTATTCCTTTTAAACTATATTCCCAGTAAAATGTTAAGACTATACAATCTTATTATATTCATTGAAATTCAGTTTATACCAGTGAAGTAATTGATATTCTCGGAAACCCCATTAAATTTCATGAAATCCTTTACAATCCCTTAAATCCATGTGAAATCCTTGAAATCTCTAAAAATTAACAAAAGCCTTCGAAATTACTTCGAATACTTTCATATACCTTTAAATTTTTTAATTCCTTTTTTAAAATTCTTTTTATTCTATTAAAAACCCTCGAAATTTTTCAAACATATAAATCTAGTGTACATGCTAAACAAAATTAAATCACATCATCTCAAGTATGACTAAAAGAAAAATTAATTACACTAATATATTATTTTCCATGTGAAAATCAGTTTTCCCTTAACCGTAAAATATTCCATAATTAAATGGTAACATCAATTTTAATGACATTTGCAACTAAATTTGTTTTTTTGAAGCTTAGTCTTATCAAATGTAAATATCACAGTAGAACTAGGTTGATGATTATAACTTAAGAGATAACGACTATTATACACGGTGTTTTTTAAAATATTGAGACATCAAAATATCTCAAGGAATACGCATCCAATTAAAAAATTGTGAGAAATAAAACTTTTATTTTCCAGGGAGACAAGCCACTCCGTAAAAATTCATCTTACACCCTATTTTCTGATGGCGGGTAAAGGTAAGGGACTTAAAATTTTAAATAGGAACTTATTTTTTTTATTATAGATTCAGATTCTCTATTAAGAAATACATAAGGTTATTTTTAATTCTTTTTGATTCACGCTAGACATAAATACATTAGAGAAAAATTAAAAATTATTAACAAACGTTTGGTTTGTTTGGGTTGGTTAGTGAGGGTCGGTTTGCTTAGATTCGTTGTATTACTTATGTTCAGACGATCAGACATTGGCTGCATTCGTTTGTATTAGTTTTATTGGTAATATTCTTTTGGGTTTGATTTGCAGTGCAGGTTAAAACATCCAAACCAATCTAAGCAAATGTAACGAGCACAACCAGATCAACCTGATTGAACGTAACCAATAAGACTAACCCAAAAGAACTTCACCAAACAACCAAGCCAAATAAATGCAACTAATACAAAAAAATAAAATGAACACCATGACCAAAACAAACCAAAAAGAATATAACCAACACATCTAACCTATACAACCGTAAGCAACACAACCAGTCTAATCCGAATGAACGCAAGCAACACAACCAATTCACGTAAATAAAAAGAATATGATACCCCATCCAACCTAAATGAACGTAACTGAGATGCCAATCCTAAAATGAACGAACGTAACCAAATTGACGAACCTAAATAAACCAAACCGGACTAAACAAACCAAACAAACCGACCGTTTTTCTTTTTGTCTTTCTTTTGGAAGCGCAATTTTTGAATAGTCAAAATCTCATTTATATTATAATTTTTTCGTTGAATGCGTAACTTTTGAGGTATTTCAATGTCTTAAGATAAAAAAACACCCTGTACATTATCCTAGGGATCTTCAGTGAGGGGAAATTTCATGTGATTTACTGACAGACCTGATGTCTCGTTTGCATCACGCCTCCTCACTTGGAACAGAAAACTTCCGTCTCACTCTTATAGCTCAGAAAATAGGCGTAGTGATGGAAACGAAACATGTGACCCGCGATTTAATCTCATGAAATTTTCCCTCCCTTAAGAGCCCTGTATTATACAATCTAATGAAGCACCTGAATATTCATTAGCTACAGTTCTAACCAAATTGCTTCTGAATACATTAATTAGTTTACCTTCTAATTTAAAAAGATGAGGATCGCCTTTACTCTGGTCTTATCATGGGCGGTTATCCTGACTTCCATTGGTAATTGTATTAACTGTATATTTAAAGATGGTAGTAAATTTTATTTAAGCGTTACGCAAATAAGATTATTTACGATTTAATTTGCATGGAGCAATTTTTGACGAGATCAACTGTGCACGTCAAAATTTACACAGTACGGCACTAGGTATCCGAGCTACTGCGCAGGCGAACACGTATGATTTCTGAATATTGACGTAATGCAGGCAGACACCATTACACTGCCGTTTTTATACCACAATTTGAGTGCAGGTTTTAAAACTGTCAAAATGGAAATTTGAAGCGTAAGCAAATGATACTATTTTGATTGAAAATATTACAAATTTATGAATTTTTCATTAAAGCTTAATTATCATTTTTTTAATTGACAGCGTTTGAAACAAAAGTGGGTTCGAAAAAAATAAATTTTTAAACTGGAAAAGCTAATTTTTGAATATTTTAAAGTCAAAAACATTTTGGGTTAGTTGGTTAGTTGGGTAGTTGGGCCAACTATTCAGTTTATAATATATGGTACTGCTATTCTATTAGTTGGGGTAACTATTTATTAAGATGCTGGTACTAATTGAATTTTCAGTACAACAACAACTAAACAACTAATGGAACAACTAATGGAACAACTAATGGAAAAGTAATAAAATAGTAGTGCCATATCTTACTAACTAAGTATTTGGGTCAACTAACCATTTTTCCAGTGCAGTCAAAACTAACGCATTAAAAATTAACAATTCTATATCAATTTACGTGAACCAATCAAGTATTTCACGTTAATAATATGTTAACTGGACATATAATTTCTTTTGTTTGTTTGTTGATAAAACTAGTTCTTCAAAAAGTTCATCACCCAAACAATATATTTTTAAAACAAAAACGGACCCTGCAATGCCGAACTGTCATCAAAGCAGTAGGGACGGGTTCAGAGAAGCAAAAATGATTCAAATTTATTAGATCGGTCACTCTCTAATGTATTTCGATTTTGTCAATTCAAAGTAATATTATTTTCTAACTGAAACATTGAAACAAACTTTGTTTATATGAACACTTTATTAGTTTTCACTACCACTGTACAAAGACGACAGGGACTCTCTGGTTCCCTTGTGCTACGCGACACCGACGACATACAGTGACGCATGCGCGTTCACATCCATCCATACACACACGTCGGCAGGGGCGTATCGATGGAGCTATTTCTAACACTCCCTCCTTCCATCGAGCTATCTTATTTATTATCAAAATAAATTTTAACTTAACTAATTCTTCGTAGTGTACGTATATGAATCTTCAACTAAACATTAAACTTTAGATATTTGTGCGCGTCTATGGGAAGTTATTTTGTCGTAATGTTCGCTATGTTTTCTTTAGTTGATATACACTTTACTTTAACAATTCCTTTTTCTACACGTGACTTAATGTAATCTCCATAAGTTTTAGCCATATGCATCTTTCTCCCAGATTTTTCTCTGAATTGCAAATTTTTTATAATATTATCTAAATCATCATCGAAGTTTTTGATTCTATGAATACCATCTTTTTGTGTACAATTACCAGCGGGCTTATTGTGACACCAGATATACACAAGAACTAAAACATTTCTGATTGCTTTATCCAACGAAACTAACTCTTTACAGGCATCACTCACTGCAAGATATTCAGCCTGGCAAGTAGAAAATGTTACGTATGCCTGTTTATGGCTTCTCCAAGTTACTGGATCTCCATACAATCTTATCATGTATCCATCCGTCGAAGTAGAACCTTCTAAATCTCTAAAACTTGCATCTGTCATTGTAACTAAGTTGTCTGATTTGCCCTTGTATGTGAGACCTACCTCTAAAGTTCCTTTAATGTACCTGAAGATTCTTTTGACATCTTTCCAATCATCTTCAGTTGGCTTTAGTTTTCTTTACATTGATCACTTTTTCAGTCTTTTTTCCAGTTTGTTCCTCTTTTCTTTTTCTATTTTCTCTATTCGATACTTGTCTAGTTACCATTGGTGTGTTTTGTGCTTTGCTATGTTTCATCTGAAATGTTTCTAATATTTTCATTGAATAATCGTTCTGGTCTATGTTTAGCTCCTTATTTTTTCTGTCTCTCATAATTGTCATTCCTAGAAAATTCTTTGGTTCTCTAAGGTCCTTCATGTCAAAACTTTTTCCTAATTTTTCTTTATTTCTTCTAAGTTTTCTTTGTCATTACTAACTACTAAAATGTCGTCGACGTATAACACTAACAACGCCATTTTTCCTTCTTTTCTCCATGTGAATAAACATGGTTCATGTATATTATTTTCCAAATCTAATTTTAGTACTTCGTCTGAAAATAGTTTATACCATTTCTTACCACTAGTTTTAAGACAATGAATTGCTTTTTCTAATTTACATACTTTGTTTTTTCTTTATTCCTCTTTACACTCTAACCCTTCTGGTATTTCCATGTATATTTCTTCCTTTAAAATACCATTTAAATATGCAGTTTTCACATCCATTTGCCTTGCTTCTAAATCATACTTATTTCTGATTGCTAATACTGATCTAACTACTGGCAGTCTTGATATTGGAGGATAAGTTTCTTTTAGCTCATATTCTTTTCTATCTTTGAATCCTCTAATTACCAGTCTAGCTTTGAATTTTGTTTGAGCCGATTCACCTATCTTCTTTTTGAATACCCATTTCGAATCTATAATATTTAACCTATTTCCATCTTTTATGGTTTTAGGTTTTTCTACTATTTTTCATACTTTGGTTTCGTTCATCGATCAAAATTCTTTTCTAATTGCTTCTTCCCACCCTACTCTGTTTTTATCTCTCATTGCTTTATTATAATAAATCGGATCTTTGTTTATTTTTGCAATTAATGCACGCTTTAGACCTTTCTCTTGTAATGTGTTCTTCAATGAGTTCTCCTCTATATAATCTCTAAACTGAACTTTATCTTCCTCTAGTTCCTTTTTAGTGAAATAATCAAAACTTGTATCTTTCACTTTTTATTTATTTATGACTTGTAATTTTTGAGGACAAAAACCTTCTTTTTCTGAATTTACTTTTCTTATTGGTAATATTCGTTTTTTAATTACTGGTTTTCTTTGTTCATATAATGTTAATTTTCTTTTACGCGCTCTATCTCTCTTTCTTTTGACCTCTATTTCTTTCTTTGTCTAGTTTCTAAAAGTTTTCCTGTGCTAGGACGCCACAGAATGTAACCTGTTATAGTGTACCCTACTAAAACGGATTTGATTGCTCTTTGAGATGATTTTGTTTCTATTTTTGGAACCCTAGCAAAAGCTATTGCAACCAAATCTTTAAATTTTTTCTAAATGACAATTCGTTGCCGGAGCGAACTTCTGAGTTTCAAAATCTTTTGATTTATGGGGTGTACGATTATAAATGTGTATCGCTCCCTCAGTTACTAATTCCCACATCCCTGATCGGATCTGATGTAGCATATTTTTTTGTCTTTTCCTAGCAAATTTCTTGCGGAGCGTAAAAATTTCTCTAAATATGTGCCAGCTTCGTCCCTAGTTTTCATGGAGTATTCTCTAGCTAATCTAAAGTAATCATCTATGAAAACGATTATGAATCATTTCTGTTCTGGGTGTGTGCGTGTTTTATTGGTCCCATCAGATCTGTGTGTATTCTTTGTAATGCTCTTGTGGCTCTACTTCTTTCTCCTTTAAATGATAACTTATCCATTTTTGCCATGATGCATATGTCACAGTCAATTGATTCGATTTTATCAAATTATTCGAACTCTTAAATCTCTCTGTTAGACATTGATTCCTGAAAATCTGATTGTTCCTTTGCTTTGATCGGTCTTATTTCTGAGTTTTCTCTTCCTTCTTCATAACAACCCCTTTGCTCCCTCCCAATTGCAGACACATGTTCTATTAATATTTGTCTTTTGTTTTGATTATTCAGAAATTAAAGCTTCGTGTACCATGCCATGCGTCGTCGATTGTTTGGATTTTTCACTATTTAGCTGGTTTACTAATCTGTCTCTACAGTTGTAATTTTCATATTCTAAATCTTGCGATTCCTCTGATATTTTTTTAAATATTAATGTAACTATCCAGTTCGCTAACTAATTTTTGGTTTCGCTTTTTATTACTTTACCGGAACATCTTTGAAAATTGCTTAAGATTATGCCCTTATTTAAAAAGTGATCACTTGCTCTCGATTCAGCTATGACTGTAATCTGATTGTTTTCTTTTGCGTGTTTTACTTTTTCCGTGTTATTTATTTGTATACTATTGTTTATAAAATTACGTGTTATATTCTTCTCTGAAGTTTTTGCGTTGTTTTCGTTGTTCTTCTCTGTTTTTGTTTTGTTTACTTGCTCCCTCTTTTTGTAATTATGTCCTCTACGTCCTCCTCTAAAACCCTTTCTAGAATTATCGCTAAATTTTTGTACCCCTCCTCTAAATTTGTTAACTCTAATCACATACCTTGTACCTCTGCTATGGCCTCTACCTCTAGATCCTGATTCTCCTTGTTGTAAACACTCGTCTCCCTTGTGGTCTGTTATCTTCTGACCATAGTAACAGATCCACAAGTTGAATACCTTCAATGGACACGAGTGTGCTTTGTGGCCTTGTTTATTGCATCGATAGCATCTATCATTTGGCTTCGTCTGCCCTTTATTTATTTTTTGTGCTATGTTTGATGTAATGTCCTCCTTTTTTCTATATCAGCTCGTTTGTTGCTGCTACCTGCGATAAAAATGATTTTATTTCATCTAAATTCATTTCTTTAGAATTAATTTCTCGCCTAATCAAGTCTGCTGATCGAAATTTAGATATGGTCCCAGATACTGCCTGATAAAATGCTGATCTTTTCTCTTGTTCGGTTAAGGGCACGGCTCCCTGGCAATTTTCATAGATTCTAATTATTGAATCTATGAATTCTAATTGGTATAGCCGTGTCCTTAACGATGTATGTAAAACATTTGTCTCTACTCTTTTAAATTCTTTTAACTTTGGTAAAATTGTTATAGGTTCTTTTATGTTTGTTATTATTTTATGATAGTCTTCACCTAAGCGATTTATAATCATATCTCTAACCATACCTTTCGTTCTTATTACAGTTTCCTCATCTAAGTCTTATGAGCAAATTATATTTGAGTCTATTACATCTAAAATATTGTTTATTATCCATTCAGATTGTCAGTGATCCATCCATAAATTAAAATTTTCCTTTGTGGTTAGTTTATAATTCTGTTTAATATGTGTTTTAGTTGTTTTGTCGATTTCTAGGGATCTTTTCAACACATTAAAATTTTTCCTGATTTCATTTCTTACTTCTAGATTATTTATTTCATTTAAACTATTTTGTGTTAAGGTTTTTGATTTTCCCTGGAAGTCTTATTTGTTTGATTAGAAGGGGGTACAGTTATTTTGTTTATCTTTATGTTCATCTAAATAATTTACCTCTAAACATCTAGCCCTCTGCTTTTCTGCATCGGCGAATACTTCCGCAGTTCCCCTTAGGGTATTGAACATTTTGCTTGCTCCTTCTAACACTTCCATTAGCTTTGACGTGGCCCTTTCTAGTGAGTTGGTCAATGACCATTGTGATCTTGCACTGGGCAACATGCCCGTGGCTTGAACTTGTATGTTCCTAAATTTAGGCTCTTCTTGTCTTCATTTAGTTTTTTGTTCCTTTATTTTAGGTTTGTTATTGTTTGAATTGTCTCTTTCTTCTTTCTCGCCTCTTTTTTCTTCTGAAGTTTTTGTCCTTTCTCTAATGATTTTCCCTTGTCCTTCGATGTTTTTTGTTTTCTTTTTTTTTTCTATATCATTATTTTTATCTACTTCCATGTTTACTACTTCTACTTCTTAGATTTGAGTTTCTGTTAATTTTATCTCATCGTCCAACAAGTCCCTGATCGGTTCCATTTTCTTTTATCTAAACATTTTGATTTTATTTTGTTTAAATTTTATTCATTATTATTATTGAATTTATGGTTAAGAAAATCTTTGTGTCCCTATTACCGCACCGAATACGACTCAGAATTTACCTATTTGATTTTAACTAATATTACGTTTTTTCCCTATTATGCATTTTTTCTGTGTACATATCGTCTGCGAACGAGAAGACCGTGGAAAATAGTGACTTTACGGACACAACATAATCAAAGCATTTCTCAAATATTGACCTTTTATTTATTTGAAAGCATATTGCCTATTTTGTGTGCCATTAAAATTTTTTTAATCTTCCGTTCACGTTAAATAGCATAGTTTATTTATTTCTGTTTTTATAATCTTATTAATGTTCTTCGCTCTCGCTATACCCCATGCACAGCAAATGGGAATACATCGAGAGCGAGTTCTGATACATGCACACTATACCAAATACTGATCCTTAAGATACTCCAAATTTGTTAATATTCTCTAAATTCACTGAATTGATTAGTTTGATCCTTCATAGAACTCTAACCTGGTATAAAATTCTGATAGTATCTAAAGCAGTCTAGTATTCTAAGTTTAAGTTTATTTTAAGTTTATATCAATATTATTTTATTGTGTCAAACTTTCTAAATTTTGCTTTTGTCTTGATTTCTCTACCTGTATGTTTATTATTTACAATTACCCTTATCACTAGAGTGCTTAGTTAAATTTCATTGAGCGAGGTCACCTCACGTTCTCTTTGCTATTGTTGTGATGGTGATGGACACAATGTTCGACCAGCATTTTTCATGACCGATTCTGCCTTGCCTCTACGTCATATTTAAATATGGTGTATGTCCCTACATTCCCATTTTGTTTAATCACTTTCTCACTTATCCATTATATTATCTACTTCTATTTACTTCTGGAAGCATGCATCTTGATTACTAGTACTAGGTTTTATTTTATTTTATTTACATGCCGGCATGGTAATAGATTTTAGCCGTACTTACCGTCTTAAAATTCTTGCCGGTCCTGCTTCTGAACTTCATGTAATCTAATTCTTTCGTTTTGACACTTTAATTCTCAGCTCAGTCGTGCTCAGTAAAAGCTTGCACTGTAGCCCATAACCTTTCGGAGTAATCTAGGATGATTGTAGAAATGACCACACACACTTTGTTTATAGAAACACTTTATTAGTTTTCACTACCACTGTACAAAGACGACAGGGACTCTCTGGCTACCCCGTGTTACGCGAAAAACTCGAAATTCTGTAAAAAACAAATTCTCTTTCTCAGCCACTATCTCTCGCATCACCTAACTCTTTTGAGTACTTATGCATCTGTGGATTCCCATAGCCTTTAATTATTTTCAGCTGAATCATTGGCGATCCAAGCGATGGGCGAACCGGTTTCAGGGAAAGCCTCTAATTCAATTACAAATGACCTAGATATATAGGGTTCTTTCTTCTATCTTCTGTGATTAGGGCGAAGCGAACTGGCTTCCTAACAGGTATTATGACCAATCTGTCGGCGTTAAACAACCATACAAAAACGTCCGATTAAAAAGTGTTGCTACGCATTCGCGAGAAGTTATCTGGATTTTTTTTTGCGACAACCACGGGTTATAACGAAGGCACAATCCTTTTTATTGCGAGAGTTTGCACATTACTTCTAAATTATGAATACATCTGAATGCACAGTGAGAGATTTCGTGTTCAATGAGTTTTAATGTGAGAGATCTAATATGTTTTAATGCTATAGAATGCGATTAAATATGAATCAGAATTTGTCCTAATACTATTGAATGCGATTGTAAGCAAAGCAGATAATATGCAATTTCTAATTATTAAATCGATTTCACGAGATATCATGTGGAAATATACTTTTTTCTTTTACAAAGCAGAGTAGGGGGTCGATGAGAACATTGACTTGCATTTTAACATCAGAAGTGAGAAAAGTGCATCTAGACGTCTCACTTTTAAAATCATAAATAAAGAAAAAAGAAATTGGAAAATTCTATCAAGAAAACGTGTCTCTATAGACACAATGTAGCTCTAAGAGTGCTTCATTATAAACTTTCTCGCTATGATGGCGTTGGCTACGACCCTGCTCTGCCAAACGCTCCGAGGTAGGCACAGTCAATTATACAAAACGAGTAGTGCTAAACTTTCTAGAACCGGGGACATAGGAATATGAGAGGACAAGCCACACGCACCCTAACTTGGGAGGAATTTTTCCTATTGAAATTTCTACAGCAACAAAAAATCTTTCTGTCTAAGCATATTATGATAAGAAACCTAAAAACATCGCTGAAACACGAAATTTTCTTAATAATTATTAAAACATGTGTGAAAAAAATTTACAGGCTAGCGGAAAAGTTTCGTAGACGTTTTTACAACTTTAAAAAAATCCTGTGAAGTTTCTTAAATCGCATCACTAACAAACAATTCATAAGCAAGATTAGAGAAGCATTTGCATTAATTTCAATACTCTCAAAATATCTTGCGAATGGTTAAGAACATAATGAAAACCCTTCATGAATAGATAGGAATAATAATATCATCAAAATAGTTAGAGCAAGATAAAGAAAAAATTTGTTTCGCGGTTGAGACAAACGCAATCAAGTTCGAGGAAAAGAGATACTCCGTTGTCACTCTTTTCCTCCAATTTCATTCTGTTCATCTTTACAGCGGAACGAAACTTGTATTTTTCTTGCTCCAACGGCTTCTCGATATTACTTTTCCTAAACAATCCTAAACTTTCAACTCTTGTTCTAGATGCCTCATATGTTACTGATTTAGAAATCCAAGCTGGTAGACCACCCGACTTGTTATTTCGACGCCGCTTCGACATATCTAGTCCCCTCATATTTCTATATCCATGTCTAGAACTAGAATTATTGGTCATCATTATTAATTGCACACTCGAAGAAGGACATCGTTCTTCAGGGCTTCGGGAAACAAACTATATTCGTGATCTAATTCTTGGCTGCGACCGGCTACAATAACCCGGCCATGGATAAGGAAATTAAGGTCAAGCCATGCCCGCATGTAAAAAGCATCCAGGGCACTTGCGAGATGTATGGAGAAGGTCGTCGTCATTGGGTTCCTTCATGTCCTCAATGCATATGAGAGCTTCTTTGGTCTATCTATGGGGTTTCTCATGTCCTGTGGCTACCCATGCTGCGGTTAGGAGACGTGGTCATGTGTGTGATTAGACGCGGTATCACTGAATGCATAGTCCCATTTTTATAGATCGAAGCTGCAGGTTTCACTATACTAATATTTGTGCTTCCTCTGAACAGGTTTATTCTTAGTTTCTATCTGCTTCAAATGTCACTCAATGAATAAATAGTGCGTTATTCTAAAATAGTTTAGTTTTCAAGGACTTAAACATCGGTAGGAAAGTTTATGAGAAACTGTATCTAAACTAAAACAAACAACATTTTTATTGCTATCTACAGTGTTAAAAACCACCAAAAATTGTGGCAGTTCAGAAATAATGCTTAATGCGTTAAGGGACTTCTTATTTTTGATTTTCCTGTATTAAATGTTTCATGTTCAATAGTAAAAAAAATATTTTTCATTTCTTAGAAATATTGAAATAGTTTTCGCTGTCTCACTAAGCTGATTTTTAACACTTGATATTTATAATTAAAAAATTGTCATCTTCAGAAAAAATATTATTAATTGTATCTTCTTGCAGATTTCAGTTCCCAATTTAATTCTTTGGAGAGTTTAGATCATATTCATAGTGTTCCTCGTAGCGGACCTTCAGCTTCTTCTTCTTCTTCTGATAGACATGATCCAGACACGACTCTGTCTCTTGCCATGCCTCATTATTCTGCCAGTTCTTCTTCTCCTTCTCCTTCGGCTCAGCGCCGCTTTTCATTTATACTTGGGTTTAAGCTGGAAGAACTTCCATTTATTCGACTTATTCCACAAAAAAATCCGAACCGAAAATTCGAACTTCGAAGATATACTTTCCCTCGCGATAAACCACTTCAAATGAGAACATATAGAGATGTCCATAAGCCTATACCAACGGATGAACAAATTGTATTATCAACGTGTAATGGTGACGTTTTTGCAATATTAGACAAGGCAAAAAACAGAGAAACGCTTCTTCGTGGATTATTTACCCTTGTAGCGACACCTTTATGTTACAGGGAAAAGCGGGCCAAAATAAACATGCACAGCGGCGTAGTTAATGAATTGACCGAAAAAGAAACAGAAGAATCCCCATTAGGCCACACGAAAATGATTTTGAAGAGTTATAGAGTTGAACGTGTGCATTGAATTACCTTTTGTTAAAATTTCTTCGGCTTGAACTAAGCCGTTGTCATTACTTGCTCGGACTCCGCATTCGATAAATTATGAAAAAATGTGAAATTTTCTATATTACGTTGAACTGTTTCATACTAAATGTAGGTGTTACACATTTCTGTACCTCATACTAAGACTGTTTATTCAGATGTTGCGAAATAAAGTACAAATTTGAATCTCTAACATTAATTTATTTTAACCGCCCTAGGAAATGTCTAGGACACATTTTTTTTAGATAATGTGAGAATTTTTCTTTTTACCCTTTCCCCTGTTCATGAGCATATTTTGAAAAACAGAAATACAATTGAATATCAAAAAATTGGTCCTTCTGTGAAAAAATCAAAGGCCGTAGGAGTATAAGCATGGTAACTCACAAACGTTTTTTTTACCAAATTTATAAACAAATTTGGAACAATCAAATTATCTCGGAAACAGCCCAACCGATCTTAACAGTTAAAATATATATTTCGCTAAGGAATAAGCTATCATTTATTAGGATTTTCGTAATTTTTTTAATTTTCTAAAAAGCAATAGAGATAAAAAAACTTTTACAAGAATTAAACATGTTAGAATAAAAAATCTCTGGTCGTTTAACTTATTACATATAGAACATGCATTTAATTATTTTTTATTTTTATTATCATTCATTAATTTCGATCTCATGGATATTTTTATAAGATGAAATGCCATTGTTTATTATAAACAAGAAAAATAATATCTTTTAGCATTTTAAACTGCGCGCGAATAGCAACCAATTATATTTCCAGTGCGATGCATGCACAGTTGAGTAAGGAGCTCTCGTTCTGAGTACTGCTTAATTGGTATTTTGATTCTACTATTTGGAGAAACATGGGTGTCTGACTCAAGAAGCCACAAAGAAAAAAAAAAAGATTCTACTACTTGATTCCAAAATTAATAGTATGAAAAGATTTTTATGATGAATTTATTATTTAAACAAAATTAAAGTTTTAACTGCAAATTCGATTGTATCACGTATTCTGTTATCAAAATCTAAAAATATTAAAATTTTGCGCATACTACTATACATTTTTTGTTAATAGATTAATCATTTTAACTCTACATTAAAATAAAAAGACCGTGGGTTCTTAAATAATAAATAAAAACAAAACTAATTGATTAATTATTTCACATTTGATTGATATAATTGTAAATTTATTAATTATACCTGAAAATGAGTTGATGCTAGCCGGAAATTAATTTTCATGTGGATCCAAATTTTCTGAATCTTCCAAATTCATGAATTGAATGGCTGGAACAATAATAACTTCCGAAACACTTACGTTACAATCTATAATTATTTAATTTATATTGATTGAAAAAGACAATTTAATTTATTAGTACTTTTATTTGAGGTTAGGTTTTAATGAAGCGCAGAGCGTAATAAGTTTCATTTTCCTCACGTAGGTTCCGAGGTATATTGACGTTCGGTGCTTCCGAACACGGGTCGTACTCGCCATATGCATTTTCAATAATTAAAAGAAAATAATAAATGATTAACATTTGAATTTCACTGCACTAATAAGAAAACAATCAGCAGCACTATTTCTATGAGCGCATGGAGATGGCGCTTCAGTAGAAAATCAATTTGGCCCAAGTTTGGGCCACATAATTCTACTGATCAGGGCCACATCGGGAATTAAATTTTAGAGGTTCCGAGTATCAAATGAATTTAAGCAATGAGATTTTTGCAGTATTTTATTATTTTTTAAATACACATATTACTTTTAAAGAAATATTTTATGAATAGAGATTTTAGCTGCTACAAAGGGAAAGACTTTTATTTTGTGTACGATTGAAAAAAAAAGCTGGCTATGGCAAAAGTCATAAACAGTACAATCCCTTATAAACAGACAAATATAAAATCATAATTGTACCTGCAAACATTTCTTGTAAAGAATGGAAAAATTGTTGGACATTCCTGGTACAATTGAATAAAAATACATAATAGATGAAAAGAAAAATTTGTAGCCTAGGGCCCAGATAATATATTTTTTAAACTTTTTTTTAAAAACCCTGGTGAAAAGGATTTAAAAAAAAATTACAAAAATCTAAATTTATTTGTACATAAATATAAAAATAAATGCAATAAATTGCAATTCAAACTACAGACAAGTACAACATTTTTCTCTATTATTCGGTCGAGTTTGGTACTTTTTTGTATTTTATTGTAAATTGTTGTATCTTATTATACTAAAAGTACAACTGCAAGAATGTACAGGAATGTAATGTCTAATTTTTAATCATCTTAATGTATTTTTATACTGAATTTATTATTTCAAATGGAATTATTGCAAAGTATGATATTCCAGTGTTTTTCCGTACATTGTATCATGCCATTTTGAAAACTATTTCACAATTTTCACAAACTCATTAATAATAAGACTATCAATTTTGTAAGAACTTTCTTAACTGGTTTTAAGTTAAGATAAGTATATTAAAAATATATTACAATGACTTGTTTTGAAAAAAATGAAGAAAAAAAGTAATTATTACTCACTCTTTGTAAATTAAAGTTCGGTAACTTTTTAAGCAATTTTTATGGAATAATTGCCACCTAACAACTATTAATTTTGACTCCACTTATCCCACACGGTTATTTTCTGTAATTAATGACAGAAATTAAGAAATGTTTCAATATTACTCTTAATATTCGTTAATTGTGATATAATTTAGGAAAATACTAACTTTTTAAGATTTAGTCGAAAAAATGATAAAAAGGAATTGTTCAAATATTTGCAAAAAATTTAAGATAAGCATTCTCATTTATTACTCTCATTAACTTGATTATTTATCCCGAAACAGTAACTTTTCCAGGTTAAATTGAAAGAAAATTGTTTAGCGAAATATTTAACCATTTAAGTATGATATAAGAAATATAATATCAATGTCAGGGCTATTGATGTAAAATGTAAAATCAGCAATGTAAAATCAGCTTTCCTTAAAACGTGAAATATTTTCTAATTAAAAAGCGACATTCTTTTGAATAGAATGAAGTTAATTTTTTTGTCTTGCTACTGAATCTTATCAAATGTCAATATCGCAGGAAGATAAGGTGGATGCCTTCAGCATAGGTGATAAGGACTATAGTCCATATTATAGGATCTGAGAAAGCATTACAATATTCATTAGTTATAAAATTCTTTAGTATTAAATTAATAAGTTCATCCTTCCATTTGTAACGATGACGATCGTCTATACTCTGATCTTATATTGGGCGGTTATCCTCGATTCTATTGGTGAATATATTAAAAGCGTATTAACATTTTTTTTAGTTTAGAAGAAAAACTCTCAAACCAATTTAAACGTCACTTGATACAACATAATTATTATAATAGATAACTGGTAACATGTGATATCATCTTCAAAACTTTTATGATTACAATTCAAAATATCAGTTTTTTGTGTGCCATTAAAAATAGATTAGTTCATAAGTCCTTAAAACAAAGTGAAAAACTTTAAGACAAACTCTGTCGAAATTGAAGAGAAAAAAATTTTGTTGGAATCTACAGGGTTTGAAATTACCTAAATAAATGTTACTTAAGAAATAATGCCCCAAATATTAAGGGGTTTCGAGCTTTAATTTTTCATCAGTAAAATTTTTAATTTTAATTGTAATTTTAAATACTTCAAATTTAGAAGAGTTAGGCAGGTAAATATTAATCATTTAAATTTACAATGTTTAGGCTAGAAAGTGAAAGTTTTTTTGTTTAAATAAAATCCAACATTTTTATCAATTTTTCTCAGAAAAAATTATTTTCTTTTTTTAGTTTTCTTATAAATATCGAAACAGTTTCAGAGACTTATGACACTCCAGAAAATTCTTCCTCTGTTTCTTGTTGCAGAGCTGAGTTTACAATCCGATTATTTTCCTAATAATGAATCTATTTCTGCTGTTCCTCGCTGTGGACCTTCTACTTCTTCTGCTGAAAGATATTCTCCAGACACGAATCTTTCTCTTGCCTTGCCTCATTATTCTGCCAGGTCTTCTCGTCCTGTCAAGTCTTCTCTTTGTGCCAGCTTCAATTCTTCATCTCCTGCCGAGCCTTCTCTTCGGGTCAGGTCCAGGTCTCCTCCAGTCCAGCGTTGCTCTTTTCTCATATTTGGATTTCAACTTAAGGAACTTCCATTTATTCGACTTATTCCCCACAAGAATCCAAACCAGATATTCGAACTTCGAAGATACATTTTTCCTTCCAATAAACCAATTACTTTAAGGACATATAATGATATCCAAAATTCCATGATAACCAACGAAAAAATTGTATTATCCTCGTCTAATGGTGACGTCTTTGCAATATTAGAAAAGGTAAAACACTCTGGAACTCTTCTTCGTGGACTATTTCCACCTGTTGGTTTGAAGCAAAAGAGGTTGAAAATAAACATGTACAGCAGCGAGGTTGCTGAATTGACTCCAAAAGAAATCTTAGAATCCCCATTAGGAAACGCAAACTTAATCGCAAGGAGCTATAAAGTAGTACGTGTGTAAGCCAGGTTTCTGCCCTCGAACCGTTACTGCTTATTCAGATATTTCAAAATAAATTACATATCGCATTCTTCATAATTACTTTACTTTAGTTACCCTAAAATCTATCAACCCTAAATGTGAGTTGAACTTTAAAATATTTTTTAGTTCTAAATGTGTACAGCGCGACGATTTGTTCGAATACACAAACAATTAAATCCTTTTTTTTTAATTTTAAATACATATTGAGAGGTGGCGCAACGCCCATTACGTTTGATACGTATTTCCCGTAAGAAACAAATACGTTTTTGTAAACTTTATACAGAATCATTAATATTAGCTGAACCGAGTTGAAACTCAATATTTCTCTTCACAAACGTACCTAGAACATGAATTAAATATTATTTTTCAAATGTCACTCTCATAAGTCTCTTTTATAGAGTTCTAAAACCCCCCCTAAGTGAAAAAATGAACTTAGCGAGTTTTTCGCGCTAAATATGACTTTTTGCGGTTTTTTTAAAGGTTGATTATACAAAGCCATTACCGGCGAAAAATAGAGGGTACAGGTGAAAAAAATTACCTGTACTGACAACTTTTTTACCGTTTTTTTAAAGCATATTTTAAGGATAAGGTCTAGACTGCGGGAAGAAGATATTACAAAGTTAAATTCATTGAAATGTGCTTAATTTTAATGTACGTCGCTAAATATCAGCCATCCTGCTATTTTGTTTTCTACACTAAATATCCTTGGAAAATTTAATTTTGGTGGGCGTTTTGTAGGGATAATTATTTCTGTGAACAGTCACATGGATTCCTTTACGCCCACCTTCCACGAGTGATTGAAAAGGGGTAAGGGTTAGACCAGCATGATCTCGCACATGGGTGTCTTCCATCTCCCCTCCCGCTAAAATGTTAAAGAAAATTGAGAGAAATTTGAATACCATGAATTCTGCGGTTTCCATAAATTCCTTGAATTCCGTGAATTCCATTCATATTACGAAATCCATGAATTCTGCGAGTTCCATGAATTCTACGAATTCCATTAATTCCGTGAATACCTTAAATTGCATGAATTCCTTCAACGGTATGAATTCCTTGAATTCCTTAAATTCATTAAATTGCATGAATTCTACGAATTCCATAAATACGCGCGCTCAGCCGGTACCTTGCTAGAAATATGATTTTCACCCGTAATTAAATTTTTTTACCGGTATCGAAAGATGAAAAAGTAACGCTTAACCACCTGATGGAAGTTTACTTTCTGAAGTTTCAGCGAATCCGAAGAGAGCGTCTTGCTGCATCGGTCTTGCCATCAAAAACTAGATCTGAACAAAGCACCGGGAATACACCAAACTCCGCTCTCAGTCCAGTGTTAGGGATTGCCTTCAAATAGCCTTGGGCTGATTCCAGGCTTCACCAAGAGGTCTGGGATCAACGACTGAGTGCTACTAGTTAACCTTTGAGCGCTCGCGCCTTTTGAAATTACACCAGCGCTCGGAAGGTGAAAATTTGGCCGCCCTTAGTTTTCTGAGTGTTTTTTCCGATTTTACTATTTTTTCTTTTAACTATCAAGAAATTGTAAGTGCAGGAATGTCTTCCATACGATTTAATAGCATCATCTTCAATCAATAGCATCGTTACTGTTACAAGAGAAAACAAAATATAAAAGAGTTTTGGAAAAACACTTATACAATTTGGCCGCTCCTGATGAAATTATCGGACGCACTCAACTTTGCGACTGATTAGGTGTCAGGCAGAGAGGAACGGGCCAAATGATCTGAGAGTTATCGGACGCCCTATTATTTAGAAGGAGAATACCTGGAGGAAGAACTATCTCATGGCCCGATTTTTCAAATGACAAGTATTTTTCTAAAAAGGCGGCCAATTTGCAGCCCACGTAAGCGCTCGAAGACTAACACTAGGAAGACGGAGATTTCGGACCTCCTGGAAAGACAGCTTGGAGCATTTTTACCCCTGGAAAAATTTAGTGCTGTTGAGTCACAGACAACTAAAACCACTGATTGTGAGGGACTCTCTGACAATAATGTGAGCTATAATAACCAGTACGGTTCTTCAGACATTTTTAAAATTATTTATTTCGATTTAATTTATGTGAGATAACCTTACAGTCAGTTAGTGGGTGTTCGGTAGAGTTGTGGTAAGGAAATACGACTGTGCCTGGCATGATCTAAAAATACACGGTCTAGCCATCGCCTCATGCAGCTGTAGCTAAAGAAAGGTAGAAATGTAACCACTGATAATTTTTTCACTATAGTCAGTCTTAGTTCTAAACTAAAAGCTAAAAATATAAGCATTGTGGGGACCGTGAATCGTGCCTGACGAGAAATTTCAAAAGTTGTAAAGGCGTAAATGGCTCTTCTCAACTCAACAATTATTCTTAACCCTCATGAGGGCAAGCTAAAATCGTGACGTTAAAAGGCACGCTTGGTCTTTCAGGCCCGTTGAAAATCAAACTCCTCTTTCCAGTAAATGTATATAAAAACGTAAGAAGTTTGATCATTTTTATTCATAATTACATTTTGAAATTATATTATATTTTAATATATATTGATTTATGATTATAATTAATTATTTCAAATTGCAAAAAAAAATTGCAAATGTGGAAAAAGACGAAAAAAAAGATATGATAGAAAGAAGGATTGGAAAAATTCAGAATCATTCGCTATCCGATTCGTCCAACTTTGGCCGTTTTGCACAGTTCCAACACTTAATCGTGTTCGCCAAATATTTGTTGCACACATTTGTATGGCATACCAAACAGGCTTTCTTAACTTTCCCATCTTTTGATGGCGGACACAACGCACGTCGTTTTCTGCTTTTCTTTGCTGGTAGTGCACTCGTTTCAGCTGTTGCGATCTGTCATTATGCTGAGGATGCGTTATTATTAAGAACCAAAAACAAGTTCTGGCGACAAAGAGCACTCGAGCCAACATTGCTTCTTGCCTTGCTTTTTTAATACACGAGTTGATCGGATAAATTTACCAAGATACGTTGTCTTGTGGAGCCAACTGGTTGCTCCCTTTTTCCAGTAAAATTACACTATGACGCAAGAAATTATGTTTGCACGTGCGAGCAGTAGATGTATTTGAGAAACAAACAAGCAAAAACATGTATAAATCCTTCAAAGATTAAAAAAAAAGTATCTGTAAAACTGAAATCTATTTATCAAAACTGTTTTTTCATGCAAATATGATTGATATGCATACTCTTCTCCTCACGGTATTCAAAGTTGATGCTGCAATGAACAGCGGGCCTAAGAGGCCCGACTTGCCTTTTTGCATGAGTAAAAATATATACATTTCTATCGAGCACTCCAAAAATAGAATTTTCAGAAAACCTTGATTTTTTATATGTGTTTAGAGTAATTGTTATCCGCCGGGCCTCTGAGACCCGCCTGCCTTTTTCAGTGTTAAAAGAGATAAGACTACCCTTTCTATTAATCAGGGAAAAGTTTCAAAAAACGTAATTGGGTTAAGTATCTTACCTCCAAGTGTGCAGATATCAGATTGAGAACAAAATCTCCTTGAGAGTATTTAGTACTAACATGCCACAAAAGCAGGAGTTGATTCAGTGGACCAAATGGCACGCAAGAATTCGACGCGCGCCGGGAATCGGAAATGGCTTGTCCACGTCTTCTACAACATTGTTGATCTGGCAGGAATAAATTATTGGATTATTTGTAAGAAGTGGACTGGGGCAAACATCTCTCGCTACCGGTTCCTACTCAATTTAGTGTAAGAAATTACCCGCAACCATACAATTCCAAGAGTCAAGAAACTTATTGTGAACTGACCTAATGCAGGTGAAACCGTTGAGGTTAATTCACAGTATGTTGGGAAACGCCGCAACTGCTACATCTTGAAAAATTCCATAAGAAAAAAAACCTTCTATCTGCGAACCATGTAAAGATCCTGTCTGCGACAAATGCGTTGGCCAACTGTTAGTTACTGGCATACTCTGGAAATCAAACTTAAATTAGTATTTTGTTTCCTAAAACGATATGTATAATAACAATGTTCCCTTACCTGATTTTCAACATGCTGTGATTATCCATGCTTATCTCTTCGTGCAAATGCCAAAAACGTGAACACTTTATATCCGGTACGTTTTGTATACTTTTACTAAAACTTTGATTTTTGTACCAAATAATCAATTTTTAAACAATTAATGTGATTTCACGAAATAAATGTGTTTTTTATCATAGAAAATTATTTATTTGCCTATTTCACAATAGTCACACAAAAGTGGGATCAAACTTTCACAGATAACACGCTTAAGTACGTGAGGGATCAAAATGATCCCCACCGCTCTTCCAGGTATACTCGTGTAAAACTCTGGCAGTATTTGACTGACACGGATGGAACTTTTGCATGAATTAGTCTATCATAAATAATGAAAAGTCACGAAACAACATTAATCTCGTTCAAAGCAGTACAACACAGCACCGAATTCTGAATCGAAAAGGATCAAAATGATCCTCTTTGTCTTTCTGGTGTTAAAGATGTGGCACAATAGGCAATTAGTTTCTATTTAATTTCTACCTTCTTTCTTGCATTAATACTCTCCTCACGGAGTGAGTCATGTTGTTAATGATGTTATCTTTGCTTAGTGGAAAAAAGTTTCGAATTTTTCTGAAATTTTTAATTATTGGTCTATATTTTTCACTTAAAGCGACATAATAATGATTTAATTTTAGCGAAAATAATTTTTTTAACAAATCATTATTGTCAATAATTATCTTCATCCATATTATGTCAGATAGTTGCCGTTATTTCTGAAGTTTTTGACTTTGTGTCGACTTTTTAGTTATAAACATATAATACATGAAAACTAGAGATGAACATATTCAAACAATTTGTTCTTTCTTTAAAATATATTTTGCCGAATTCTGATATCAAAATAGGTTCGATTTCAACTAATTTTTTTAAGTTTTGCAATCAACTTCTTATTGTAATTTAAAATACAAATTTACGAGTCATTTACGGACCTAGTTTTTCCACATACTCCTAATTATTCAATTCTTCTTTTTTGCCACTTGTGTAAAAAACATTATCTGACCGTACTAATTTTTTTAATATAATAAAAATTATGTTGTTAATATTAATAAGGCATTACCTCACATCAGAAATAAAATTTTAGACTTTTTAGATAAAAATAATTAACTTTTTACCAAACGACATGCGTTCTGAATTCTCAACCAAAAGAAATTGTTAACAAAACAATTAAATGTTTAACATAACTGTTGAATTATAGACCAATTTGATTAATTCTAAACAAAAAATGAATTAGTATGTTTATAAATAAGAAACATATAACTTTGAGCCAAAAATAGTTCAATTCACTAGAGAGGTTCTATTAACTCAGTTCTGCATTAAGCACATAAAATTTAAAAAAAGTGGATTTTCTTAAAAACAGGAGAAAACCAGAAACTTTTTAGTTCCTTGGAACTGTCTCTTATCAAATGTCAATATCTCTGAAAGACAAGGCTGATGCTTATAACCTAAGAGATAACGATTATAGTATACATGATGCAATCTCTTGGAGCTCGAAAATGTTCATTAGTCGCATTGTTAATCAAATCTTTCTAAATAGTAATCAGTGTTTTATCGAGTTTCAAAAGATGAGGATTGTCTACATTCTGTTCTTATCATGGGCTGTTGTCCTCAGTTCTATTGGTGAATATGATAATAGCATATCTATAATTTTAAGTCAATTTTATTTAGGCTTTGCGCAAATAAGAATTTTTACTATTTACTCTGAATGTAACTGTCCACGTATCAGTAAATACAAAACTTATTTATAGTTTACAGTTTGTCATAAGGACACTCGCAGAGTTCACCGCGAGTGAGTGCTATTCTGAAAAATTGCATCCGCTCCCAGTGAAATCAAAGTAATGTTTCAGTTGTAATCACATATCACGACCATGAGATAGTGGTTACAATCAATGATTGACTCAATACGAGTATCCGGCAGAAATTGCTTTTTAGACTATTGAACAGTAAAAACTTGGGATCTCCAAGATCACCATAGATCAGGACGACTAACTTAATAGAATATTCCTTTATACCTTTCGTTTTAGTCTCCTTGGCTGTAATGTTTTTATCAGCTGGCGTCGAAAATTCGATAACAAAGCTGGTTCGTTTCCCGAAGTCGAGGAGAACTAGGTCAGACCGCACGAGTTCGCAACAGAAACAATTGTAAAAATATGAAGTTTCACTACAACTGGCACTTATTTTTGACAATTCACTCGATTTCCCTAGGAGCGTTTGGCGGAGTGGTGTCAGAGTTAATGCCGTAAGATTGACTCAGGCTTAGGGTATAATTGGGTATTACAGAGTTATGACAGGATTGCAACTGACTGGGGAATGCTTTAATCACAAACGAACTCTGGAATTGTGTAATTTTTAACAGTTTCCATTTAATTAATCAAAAATCATACAAGATGAACATGCTATTTGTTCGGTGACACCTTCTTTGCAGGGTAGGGTGGTGGTCGTTTTTCTCTCTTTTTCTTTCGTAGGATGTGTAGACTTGTTTTAAAAATGAATAATTTCTTATTGCTTTATAAATTTGTTTGTTTGTGTAATTTCCATGTATTAGGATTTGTTTAACGTTTCGTAATTCCTTTTGTAAGTTATCTCTATCTGTCATGGAGGAAGCTCTGTATACAAGGAAGTTGATGACCGATTGTTTTTAAGACGGGTGATGGTGGGAGGAAGCATGAAGGTATCTGTTTCTGTGAGTGGGTTTTCTGTAAATTTCATATCCTAATGTGTTATCAGATATTATGTAAAATAATACGTCTAAGAAAGGCAATTTTCCGTTTTGTTCAATATCCATGGCGAACTGGATATTAGGATGTTACCAATTGATGAGATCGAGAAACTTATTTAGATCATATCGTCCATGTCGCTAGATGACAAAAGTGTCATTCACGTCATGGAATCAAAATTCCGGTTTAAGCTTGACTTGGATGAAAATTTTAGTGCCTAGATGTTCCATAAAGATATTGGCTATTACATGTGAGATTTGGATCCCATTCCTGCCTCTGAGATTTGTTTGTAAAATTGGTTATTGACAGAGAAATCTTATTAACACAAAGTTCTATTAAAGGAACGTGCTCGGAAGGAACGTCTGTACAAGATTTAATACTATCAATTGTATCAGAGATTTGTACTTTCGTAAAGAGAGATACTTTGTCGAAACTCACAATGATGTCTTGGGGTTGAGTGTGAATCTGTTGTATCTTTTTGATCAAGTTAAATGAGTTTTGGACGTGAGTGATAGAGTTTCCTGTGAAAGCATTTAGTTTTGTAGCGAGGAAGCGAATTAGGTTGTAAGTTGGTGAGATTATTGCGGTGACGATCGGTCTGAGTGCAATGTTATCTTTGTGGAGTTCTTGTAGTCCGTAAAGTCTTAGAAATATGGGATTAGCAGGTTATAATTTAGAAATTGTTTGGCTGTTAAGTTTAGAGTCTTTGAGAAGGGTTTTTCTTTTACTGACTGATGTTTTTGTAGGATCCTTTTAAAGTTTTGTGTATGCATCGTCAGTTAGAAGGTCTGTGATTTTGTTCCTATAGTCTTCTTTATTTATTACTACTGCTGTAATGCGTTTGCCTGCGGGTAATATTAAAATGACTTAATTCCGATTGAGTTCTTTAATTTCAGTTTTTTTGTGTTTCGTTAAGTTTGAGTAGGGAACTTGAGCTTGGCGTAAAATGTTGGCCGCCCTACGTCGTATGTCATTCGCTTTTTCGGGTGGAAGGGTATATATCAAGAATTCTAAATGTTTAATGATTTCTTCTTTCGGGATTTTAAAAGAAGCTACTGCAAAATTTTGTCCTTCAGATACGGCTGTAATCATTTCATTTTTGAGAGGATGGTCAAAGTTTTTTTTCACAGTATCCGCCAGTTGTGTTTGCCTTGCTGGAAGTGATTTGTCAAACTTTATTTTTTGTTTTTGAGTGGAAAGCTCTATAACCCGTTGGGGTTGGTCAAAAGATATGAAATTCAATGTAGACCAAATGTCGAATCTGAGAGTGTACATAAGAACGCAGTAACCTGATACCTCAGTTTCAGGTCAGCCCTGAAGAAGCGAACTGCAATGTTCATGAAACGTCGCCAAAATTCGTTGTTTTTTACACGACTGGAAGCCGAGATCACTATGTTCATCAAGCTTTTAAAAAAATTGTTGAATTTTAAACCAAACAATTGCATTTTTATCAAAGAAATATCAAATTCGTACCAAAGAAGATCATTTTAAAGTGAAACCAAACAAAACATTAAATAAAACAGTATTTCAATTTTCCTTCAAATGAAATATTAGTTAACATTTCAATAGGAAAACATAAAATTTCAACAACTAAATTTTCTACAAAATCCTGCAAATTTTGACCTGAAGCGATAAGTTTTTGAATAAAATTTTTGAACTTAGAACCAAACAGTTGCATTTTCATGCAAGATACATGAAATTTGTATTAAAACAGGTGAAGTTTGGGATGAAAAAGGCAAATTAAAACATAAAGTACTTGAATATTCAAAAGAAAAAAAATGCAGTTTACATTACAACAGGAAAAAGAAATGTTAAAAAACGCGAATATTTTCTGAAAAATCCTGGACATTTTGATTTAGAAGGGATACGTTTTTAATAAATTTGTTGAATTGTAAACTAAACAAAGACGTTTCTAAAAAAACAATATTTTATTTTCTAAATGAAGAGATTTAAGTTGGCTTCTAAACGCCAAAATATGAATTTGGAGCGACAGGTAACTTCTACGCAGCGATACTTGCAATTCTTCGTGATTCCTGACCATTTTAAGAAAAGGATCTTTTTTGCTTGCGACTCTATGTGCTGTACCAAGAATAATCCTGTTGTGAAGACATTCAAAACTCAAAATTCCGCGACTACCTTGACGGCGTAAGATGAACAGTTACGGAACAGAAGACTTAAGATGCATGCTTTTGTTCATATGCATAACCTTTCTTGTTCCGAAATTAAGGGATCTAAGCTCGTTATTCGTCCATGGAACTACTCCAAATGAATAGACTGCTACCGGGACGGCAAGCAGGTTCATTGCAGATACTTTGTTCCTCGCCGACAGTTCGGAAGACCATATCTGCTGGATGGACGTTTGTATCTGCTTCGGAGAGTATCCTTTATAGATGTCACATCCTGAATGCGGCTCTGTGGCACGCCCTGGTATGTATAAGTCTCTCCAGCGCAAAAGGTGTCGTATAACGCTTCTATCAACAAGCTCAGAATCTTCAGGGATGCCGTTAAGTTTTCCTCGCTTTAAATGAACTTTGGCGCATTTATCTAACCCAAATTCTATTCCAATTTCCTAAGTATATCGTTCGACAATCCCTAGAGCTTGATGTAGTTGCTTTTTGTTTTTAGCATATATCTTAAGATCGTCCATGTAAAATATATGAGTGATCTTGTACTTTCGATTTGCAGATTTGCCGCACAAGTACCCGTCGGAATAGCGAAGTGCTAGAGAAAGTGGCAATAATGTAAGGCAAAACAGGAGTTGGCTCATGGTGTCGCCCTGAAAGACACCTCTCTGAAAGGTAACCTTGTTAGTTGTTACACGATTTTTTCCAGATAAGATAGTGAATCTGGTTTTCCAAAGCGGCATCAATTTGTCTATGTACCTAACGATTTGCGGATGAACCTTTAAGCTTTCCAAAAGACAGATGATAAGTCTATGGGAGGTCGAATCGAAAGCTTTCTGATTATCAATCCGGGCCATCGATAGGTCACGCTGGTAGAATGCAGCATCTTTGTAGACACATCTATCGATGAAGAGGTTCTCCCGACATCCCGCTATGCCTTTCTTTGAGCCTCGTTTTTTATTCATTTCTTGCCACACTGGTTCAATTGCCCGAACAATACTATAATTTAGGATAGCTGTGAATATCTTATACAGTGTGTTCAGACAAGTGCTTGGCCTGTAATTCTTCGGGTCAGCTAAGTTACCTATTGCGCGTTCTGTTGTTTTGAACCGCACTTACTACATCTATGTTTGGTGTTATCATTGTTGTTCCCACGAGAAGCCAGGGAAGGGGGTTCGTCCATCCTTGTGGAGCCCCGCATGCAAGGATAAGACAGCGTGCTTTGAGAGGTCACCCAATATCACAGAGTCACCGTTCTGGACACCTCACCCAAGCGCCAAAGCTTTCGGCACGGTTTTCACACCTCCGCTTGGGAGTTCATTTCTTCGGGACCACCCCTGGATAATTGTCCGCGACTGCCTATTCATTTTTGTAACGATATTTAGCAGAAACCCTTGGTACAGGGACCCTCTGTCCGCAACCCGAGGACGCGTTCGGTGGCTTTGTCGTAGGCTAGAACATCATCGCCAAGTAGAAAGAAAAGGAAGAGAGGTATCAAGGCTTTAAACGAGAGCGACCGTACACAAGTGATTAGGTTAAAATAAATTAGTATTGCTTTTAAATCGAAATATATTCGCAGACTTACTTCACTATAGCAAATTGTTATCATTCAACATTTACCTTTGTCATTGATAATTAAAGTGAAAAGTAGTTCATTTTCCTTAAAAAGTATATTTAGAATTTTAAACGAATGAAAAACTTATGAAATACAAATGCACGATTGTGTACTTTAAAAAGAATGTTTTTGATTGTTTCTTGTTGCAGATTTGAGTTTACAATCCAACTGTTTTCCTGCTGAAGACTGTATTAATGGTGGTCCTTGTGATGCAAATTCTGCTTATTCTTCTTCTGACAGACATTCTCCAGACACGACTCTTTGTCTTGCTATGCCTCATTATGCTGCCAAGTCTCCTCCTCCCACCGTAACTAATCTGCGTGCAAAGTCTAGGTCTCGTCCTGCTGGGCTCCTTTCTTTACCCATGCTTGGAATTAAATATGCAGACCTTCATTTCATTCGACTTGTTCCATACAAGAATCCGAACCGGATATTCCAACTTCGAATATATCTTTTCCCTACCGGCAAATCAATTAATTTCAGAACGTATAACGATATCTATAAACCGATACCAACCGATCAAAAAATTGTATTATCGACGTCCAATGGTGACGTATTTGCAATATTGCAAAAAGGAAAAAACAGAGAAACGGTTCTTCGTGGACTGTTTACTCTTGTTGGTATCAGGGAAAAACGGGCAAAAATAAATATTTACAACGGCGCGGTTACTGAATTGACCGAAAAAGAAATCGCAGACTCCCCATTAGGTCACACAAAAACAATTCTAAAGAGTTATAGAGTGGAGCGTATATAAACAAGAATTCTTTCCTCGATTAGTTCGATTAGTGCTTGATCTTCATTCTTTTCCCAGGTTCATGTAAAGAACTTTATAAACTAAGATGTCAACAGACAGTGCTCGTATTTTGTATTACTAATTTTCCTTTAGCGAAATTTTCTTTGCTTTAACGAACACATTGCCATCACTTTTTTCTCGCTTCGCGCTCGAATAAATTGTGTCATCAATGTAAAAATTTGTATATTGTATTGAACTCTACTGTAATAAATGTTTGCGACATAGATTTCTGTTCGTCATACGGAAACTGTTTACTCGGATATTTCAAAATAAAGTTAAAATTTTATTCCTAATTATTTTAATTCGGTTGCCATACAAAAATACAAACACATTTTTTTAGATTATTTAGGAATTTCACTTTTACCCTTTCCGCTTGTTACATGAATTTTTTCTAAAAGAAACATTTGACCGTCAAACAATGTGGCATATGCGAAAATTTAAGTTTATTTTTTACCTTTAATTTAGAAGGTCAAATACTTAGTAAAAAAATACTTATGACTTTTCTAGACCCGTACGTTAAGATTTTACCATAATATAAACGTGCATTAAGTTACAGACTCTGCGGGATTTTAGACTCAGCCTTCTTTTAAATCCATGGCAGTAATTTAAAACACATGAAAGCATTAACTAAGTTCTTAGTATATATATGTATTTAAAATACAATTTGTTTAAGTATTGAAATAGTTATTAATTACATTGTTAATCAAATTTCTCCGGGATAAATTAATCATTGTATCCTCTACTTCGAAAATATGAGAAGCGTCTGCAATTTTATCTTATCTTGGGCGACTATCTTCAATTATATTGGTAAATATATTTACTCTATATGTAAAATTTTTAATAAATTTGTTGAAGCCTCTCGCAATTAAAATTTTTTTTGTGATTTACTCTGAATGGAGCTATTTTGCACAAGTCTAACTGTGTATGTCAAAATTTCGACAGACACAGATGGCACCCTTCTACAGGTAATTGTACACGTCTCAGTAAATATAGTATCTAATCTGCTGACAATGCATCTTTGACGAAACCAAAATTCGCTTCTTTGGTCTAAAAAATATAAATTTTGGTGGAAATGAAAACCTGTAACGTTAAAAAATAACATGAAGGCGTATTCCAATGAATTCTTATGACTTTTTGCGTTTCAGAAAATTCATTCTGAAGTATTGTTCATCGCAAATAATAATAAAAAATATGTTTTGCGGTAGATGCCATATTTCCCGCAGTTTTCAAAATTTCTTAAAAAAAAGGACCTACAAATTTGTACTTGTAGATCCTCTGTAGTCCTTTTCAATAAGTTTTTTCTCAAATTTGCCAAGAACAACCTTAAACATTTCATTGAAATGACTAGATATAACTCCTTAAGGTCATGTGACGAGTGGATCATGTAACTAGATTCCTACCTCAGCGAAAGTATTTTTATTTCTTAACTTATTTTCACACGAACCGCCGCAATTAGTTAAAAATTCGCGATAATAAATAAGAATCACTAAGAAAAGTGGGTCTGGTTCTTAATTTCAATAATTATGAAGAAAGAAGAATCTAATTGTTTACTAACAAACCTTCGTTCATAATTATAAAAATTGAGGATAAGACCCACCTTTCTTAGTGCTTCTTATTAATTACCAAAAAATTTCAACTTGATGTGGCGCTTTGTACGAAAAGAAGTTAGGAATTAAAAAAAGGGTCTGCAAGGTAGGAATTCGGCCACGTGTACCACTGATCAAATGTCTTTATAAATGGTTTCCTCCTGCTGCCGAGCCTCTTATTCGTATTAGGTCTAAGTCTCCTGATGCTAGGTGTCGTTCTGCATCTATTCTTGAAATTCAAACTAAAGAACTTAGATTTTGACATCTTATTCTTCACAGCAATCCGAGCCGGATATTTGAATTTCAAAGTTACGTTTTTTCTCCCGATATGACAATTCGTTTTAGGACATATCAAGGTATTCAAAAACCCATTCCAACCGGTAAACAAATTGTATTAAGAACGCTTAATGGTGACGTCTTTGCCATATTAGAAAAAACAAAAAGTAGAGAAAATTATGTTCGTGTACTATTCACTCTTGCAGGGAGAAATTTTAATACGAGGGAAAAGCGAGCTTAAACAAACATGCACAGGGGCCTAGTTAATATATTAACCGGAATATAAATTAAAGGAATATCCATTAGGTAACACAAAAACAATATTAATGAATTTTAAAATAGTACGTGCATAAACTACAATTGAAGGGTCCGCGGTCTAAGCCTGTCAAATTACATTGTTTCTCTCGAAATTATTGATTATTGTGTTTTCTGTATTTTCTGCCGTTTCGTTTGCCCGGCAAAAGGAACGGCAACATTCCTTTTAGTTTTTTATGCACTTTCTAAAATCGCATTTTGGTATGCACCTCAAGGTTTACGGTCTAAACCTGTTAACTGCTTATAGCGCCTAAGGGTAAATCTATGGTTTTTCTCACATCGACTTAGTTTACTCGTAGAATAGCGCAGTGAAATACATGTCACAGTGTGTGCAGTTAAATGTATGTGTGTGTACAAAGTTATTTGTGGCAACTTTTACGTCATCCTCGATGCTGCAAAGATGAATGTGAGCGACACTTCTAGATTACTAACACTCAGCAAATTTTTACAATAAACTATTACAAATTTTTGCAAGTGCATCTATGTTCGGCATGCACTTCCAAACACGTTGATATATAAAACTTTCCCTAAGCTTAAAAAAATCACATAAAAATGTGAGCCCGGGAAAAAATATAGAAAATTTGACGTAGAATACTGCAGATAACATGCATAGCTTTCACTTGCCATCTAATGTTCAATTTCGATCTAAGTGTTACAAAACTAGCATGCATTATTTTTCTCTAGTAAATTAACCAAAAACGTTTTACAGTTTAAGAAAATATTTAAAATTTCAAAAATAAAAACGATTTTCCTACGCCATGTAAGATTTTTGAAATGACAGTTAACAGGTTTAGACCGTGGACCATTTAATCCCTTCCCTGGTTAGTTCGATTCAAAAAGATTCTTTCCGCGCTCTTATTTCATTTCGCTCTAGGTTTATGCATAGAACTTTTAAAATGAAAGAACTAAACTCGAACAGCATTTATATTTTGTATGTGTTATATATTTGTGTACCTCGGACTGGGACTGCTTATTCAGGTATTGAAAAATAAAGTGCAAATTTCATTCTTTATTGCTGTTTTATTTTAGTTGCCCGAAGAAATTTATTTCAAACATTTTTCAAGACAATTTCTGAAGTTTCACTATTACCTTTTCAACTAGTCATAAGCTATGGCCGAGGAAAAAGCATTGAAAACAAGATTACTAGTATCAAGTAAATTTTAATTGGCTGGAGTAGGTAAACTCCTGTTTATTTTCAAAGAAATATTTATTTGGGGCAGATAAATATAAGCACTTAGGGAAAAGATTATTTATTTCAGTCAAAGAAATTTTAATATGATTAAGTTAACATTGTTTGATTTAACAGTACGATCTATTGTTTGGAGGGAATGTTTCTCTAAATTAAAGAAATATTAATTAAAGACCAAAAATATAGATTGTAAGCTAAATGAATGACTGATTGCTTCAAATGAATGTGCCATGAATGCTAAAGAAACATTTCTTCAAATCAAAAACGAGCATATTGCATTGTCATTGGAAAGGGCGTAAAAACCGATCAAAACTTCAGTGGGCGAAATTCTTTGTATTAAAATTAGAAGAATTATCTTCAGTCTATTCTCAATGAGACAACTTGACTTTTGAAGTTTATGGACAGTTTAAAAAAAATTGGCATAAAGAAATCTGGGGTTTATTCCTTCGATTACTTAAGATTAAAAAGTAAAATTTATTAAACTTATTGGCAAAATCAACTTTAAAGTGCTCAATCATACCCAATGACACTAGTGCACGCATATCGATATTTTAAACGAATTTCGACTCAGATTGAACATGTTTTCTTTTTTTCAGTGGGTACATTCAACAAATAATTCCAAATGCGTCTTATTAAAATAAATTTGTAAAGAGCCTGTCTATCTGAAAGCTGATGTACTAGTTTTCAAGAGATAAATTTCTGGCCTAAAAAGAGATTATTAGCTGCACTTAAAAATGAATTTAATATTTTCTCTTTACTTAGATTTTTAATAAAAATCAATCCCAAATTTATATATTTTTTGCTACAGTTCTATGTTAATGCCTTGGAGTGCTAAATTTCAAATAACGCTCTCGGTTAATAAAGCAAGAAAAATTCATAAGTCACGAATGTCCTTAGAATAAAAATTTCTTCCGGTAGTTTCTTACACAAAATGTAGAATAGAATCGTATAATTACAATTAAGAGAAAATTAGGTAATAAGGCTGCGCTACCCACTAACTCCATATTTTTACTTCGACTTAACAATTAAAGAGGACTTGACTAATCACTCAAAACCTGGCAATTTGATGGTAGGGAGAGTACAATTATTTAGCAAACGAATCTCCATACCATACGCCTTGTGGCTTTCTTGCTGGAATGAAACATATTGATGCATTTCGTAAAGATATTGTCCTATATTCAACCTCTGTCGGAGCAAGATATGGTCACTTCGAAGAAAAGTACAGAGTGAAATTTCGTCACGACAGGGGAAATGCACGCGATAATCGAAATCAACAATTTTAAGCTCGGCAACCAACCAGGTTCGTCATGGAAATCACATGAGCTGGTACCACAAGCTAACTCACTTCGCAGACTTATAAGTATTTAGGACTGCACTCACGAGCAAAGTTACATTTACCTAATAAAGGGCTTCTATGTACATGTATCTGTTCTAAGTTACATATAAAATTCGTAAATTCATAAGAACACCAGTAGGGTGGCACTCTAATTAGAGATATTAGGACAGTGAGAGTTTATTGGGAATCCAGGAACGTTTCGCCGTCAAAAATGGGCCCGATATCTCTATCTCCACAGGTTAAAAAAAGGGGTTCGTCCGATATTTTACATTCGTTAGGCCTCGGATGTCTAATGCTACTTACGATTCTGTTGCATGATGGTCTCAGTTCTAACTCTGGGCGTAAGGTAGAGGGGACGTTTAATCCTATCGTTGGTCAGGCTTATGGTTATGAGAGGATATCCCAGTCATGTTTTTTTACCACGGGTCTACCTTAATTATTTGTATAATGGGGTCCTGATTCATCATCGCATACGTAGCGCTTGAGGTCTCTGTTATGTTCCTTAGCTCCTGACAGATTCAAAATGACCGGATGCTAGGAGTGCAGCTTTGTGTCTTTTGGAGGATCCTCAGATTGACTCCTCTTGTTGCTGAGTTCGATCTATAGAATCGGAGAGGATTCACAGACACTGGCGGCTGATAGTCCTCGAAGGCGTTCATCCTCTAGTTGCGCCTCCCTATGAGGTGCTTGTTATCGTAAACCCGGCCTAGATTTCCGTGCATCTAAGAGGAACGACATTTGGTGAAATTTGTTGCATGCAGGCGACGAATCAATTACCCAGAAAAATTATCCGAATAAAAAAATGTTACCAGGTGTATACATATGAAACCGGTATTGCCATCTAGGGGCCAGTAGGCACACTTGTAGGCACTGTCGGAACTTACCATTTGTGCTAATTGGCGTATTG
>NC_046658.1:178850698-178865891 GCF_010883055.1 Belonocnema kinseyi
GGGCGCATACTTTGAATAAAATATTTGTTATCATTCTCTTGAAATAAATGTGTTTTTTTCTTGAAAAAATACCGGTTTCATATGTATACACCTGGTATCTGCAGCGGGAACAATTGCTTTTTCTGTCCATTTTACACTAATTACTAGAGGAATTTTAAAAATAGAAGAGTTTAGTAAAATATTATTGAGTAACAAATTAGTGTGAAGATACGAAAAAAGCGTTAAAGAGCAAAATCTGGCTCGTTTTACAGAAATTTCGGTACACTTAGCTACGGTATATAATGTTCATAAAAGAAATATTTTTTGCTGAACATCCTTAATTCCGTTCGTGACAAGTTCAGTTTCAAAAAGAAATAACATAAAAATTATTTGTTAATATAGCTGAATGATACTAAAAATGAAGATTATTATAATTTAAAAAATAATCTCACTTTATCAATGTTGTTCTAAAAAATTTATTCCTTTATTTTGAAAATGCTTTCACTTTTTGAATTCTTATGGAATTAAAAAGTTTCTTTTTGATAGTTTCGAGATATATTTAATACATGATAAAAATTCGGATTAATATTTATTAATCTTTTAGGCAAATATTTATTTCTCTTTTTGAAAATTTTCGAAATGTTGAAAAGTATATATATAATTTTTTGAATTTGTATCAGAATGTAAAATTTTTGTAGGATAATTTTTCAAATATTTTTCCCATTGTTAAATGAAGGCCTAATTAAGACTTGCCAACTTAACCGACCCACTAATAGCCACTCTTCGATAACGAAAATTATATATATATATTTAACATCGTTATCAATGACGAATTTTTATCGTTTCAACAATATATTCGGATACATCTAATATTTTTTCTGAAGAGGATGTACAAAAAAACATAAATGTTCAACCCAAAATTAAAACCTTAAATTTTTATTTTGAAAAGTTGAATTAAAACAAATAGAAGTCCCAACAAGTTGAATCTAATAAAAAATGACAATTTTTCAAAAAAACAAATCAATTTTGTACAAAATAGTTAGATCTCCAAATTATATAAAATCAATTTTCAGGAAAAAGCGGAATAGTTTAATTTTTCAGATAGAATATTATGTTTTGAGCAAAGTGCATTAATTTTCTACAAAATAGGTGAATTTTTAGATCATGAACGATCAGTATTTAAGCAAAAGAGGAATAGTTAATTTTTCAGATAAAAAATTAATTTCTAACAACAAAAAAAAACAACGAAGTTTCAGCGGGATAAACCGATTTGTAACCCAGTTGTTGGATTTTTTAGGCAAAAAGACGAATTATCTATAAAAGAGTTGAATTTTCAACATGAAAATATTTTCAAACAAATAGGTTTATTTCATATAAATTATTTTAATTTCATATGAAATAAATAAATGTTCTAGAGTCATTATGCTCACCGTATGTAATAATAATAAAACATGTTTTGCGGAATCTCTCATATTTTCCCCAGTTTTATATATTTTTTAATTACCTCTAAGCATCAAGAGTTTTTTTTTCGATTATGATATTACATGTCTTAAGGATGTAGTTTAGTGCTTGGTGTAACAGCATTACAAACCTATCCCATAGTACAGCGACACGACTGAAGTATCCAAGTGAAAATTATAAAATTACAGACCCAGCTTTAGAAAAACACTTTCCACCACTCAATAACACAAGCTCAGGCGCAGTACTTTTAAAGAAGAGAGGGGCGGGGTGTGCAATTTCAAAGAATCTATTTTAACAACCACTTGACTAGAAGGGTGTATAAATCATGTACGAAGGAAAACGGAATTTTTTGTTTGTTCAATAAATTGATTCCACTAGCTCGTGTATCGCACCAGGCCTGTAAGGTACCGCTCTCTTTTTGATCACTCCTATGCCGGTTTTCTTTTGATGGTTATCATCAGCTTGGATTGCTTCTAGAGAAAAGACTTCTCTTATGGCTGATTTAAAAAGAGCTAGTGCTAGGAGTGCAGCTTCTTTTCTGATGGAGGCTTCTAATAGTCTTTAAACGCTTGTCGAGCATCTCTGATCTGAGCGGCCAGGCGTTCATCTCCTATTTTCCTTTAGATGTGCTGATCTACGAGTAATAAAATTTGGTCAAACCTTTGAATGTTCTAACTAGCTGTTGACCAGCCGTTTCTTAAATCCGTTTTTCACTGCAGAAGCAGTCAAAGCAGGTGCCGATGTATATCGTCTAACCCGGTTTTCAACTAGGTTACTTTCAAAACGGCTATCTAATTTTATATTCCTTAGCTAGAGATTGTAGTCGTAGGGAAATCTATTCTTGGATATGAGCACTCAGAATGATTGCAGGTTACTAATAAGGTACTATATAATGTACACTTAATGAAGGCTTTGGATATGGCTCTCCCACTCTCGTATTTTATGGTGATCGAAGCCCTAAGGTACCTCTTGCGCAGACGGTGGAGAGAGATCGGCCCGTTTTGGAAACTGGTATAAGAACCGTTAAGGCCAATTCAGACTAGCCGTTCTCGGTTGCAGTTCGCTGGTCAGATTGGACTCTCGGCCAATCAGCGTTTACTCGGTCCCGGTTCCCGTCGGTTCGAGCATTTAGGTTCGATTCTAATTTCAACCGTGCCGTTCGCAACCGTAGCCAATGAGAGCGTTCGCTAAAGCCACGAGGCCTGTCAGCTGTTTCTCGAGCTTGCTGCACCGCGCATGCGTGAGAATGCCAATCGTGTAAGCTGAATTGGCGCAGTGTGAGCTGCACCGGTCAACCGAGAACCGGCGAACCGAACCCGATAACGGCTAGTATGAATTGGCCTTTATATAGCCGAGTAATCCATCTCACCGTTCACCAGTGGTAGCGTTCGGGTTTAGTAAGATGGCACTTTACGTAGCCGTCCATAGAGCTGTCTCAGTAGTTTGTATCTATTTGCTAATAATATAAATAGGAAAAAGGAAACTCAATGCTAATTTTTTCTTGATGAGTTATTGAATTAAGATGAAGCAGTAATATAAATGTATTGTTTGCGGGTGAAAAAATAAATTAGTTGGAGAAAATTTTACGAATTGAAAAAATTATAACAACAATAAATTCGCGGCCGTTTTTGTACGCTTAATGCGTTTATTTCAAGTATGTTTTTCAAATATCATACATATTGGGACTTAAATCGAAAACTATAATCACCTGCAGCTTCAAAAATTACATGCGCGTTGCAACACTCGCGTTTTGCGCTCGACAATTAGATTATAAAGAAAGTTTTTTAATAAAACGGCGTAGTTAAAATGGCACGCAATATAAGAGATAAAAATATTTTTCAATATGGTGTTAAAAATAAGCATGTTTTTTTAAATATACTAAACATCTCAGTTTCCGTTCGTTTAATGTTCGGTTTCAAATGAAAAATACCGTAAAGATCATTTAAAAATCTTGTTGAAATATTCTCAAAATCATCCTCTCGTACAGTAAAAAAAAATAATTGTAAAAGTTTCAATACTTATATAATATTTAGTAAAAGGATTGAAAGTTCTCAATCCATCAGAGAAACAGTTTCTTTCTTTTTGTTTCTTATATCTCAAATAATTGTTAAAAAGCATATATCCTTATTGCTCTTCGAAGGTAAAACTTTCGTAAGGATAATTTTCCATACATTTCCCAACTATCAGAAACTCTGACAAAAATGTATGAAACTGTCAATTTTTTTAAATTTTGAAAATGCTTTGCCTTTTAGAATTCTAAACAAATAAAAAAAATGTATTTCGATATTTTCGCAATATATTCATTATCTATTAAAAATTCAAAATGAAATTGCTAAATATATGTAAAAAATATTGGTTTCTATCTTATGACAATTTTCAAAATCTTCAAAAGCATATAACTACTATATAGCTCGTAAAATAATAGTCATAATTTTAATTGGATAAATCGGTTTATGACCATCTTAGGCATAAGATGAATAATTTAATATTAATGAAACTAATATTATTATATTCCGTGTTAAAATCAGCATTACTTAAGACGCAAAATATTACATAATTAAATAGAGACATCAGTTTTGATTGAATGTGTAACCAAATTTATTTCTTAAAAATATGTTTTCTCAAATGTAAATACCTCGGCAGGACGATTCTGATGTTAAAACCTAAGAGATAACAACTGTAGCATGTATAATACAATTTAATGAAACTCTAGAATATTCTTTAGTTAGCTTCTTAAACAAATTCTTCCAGACTAAATTAATCAGTGCTTAATCTAATTTAAGAAGATGCGGATCGTCAGTACTTTGATCTTATGTTGGGTGTTTTTTCTCAATTGTGTCGGTGAGTATATTAACTTTATATCTAAAAATTTTATTAAACTTGTTGCATCCTTATGCAATAAACAATTCTTGGGATTTACTGTGAATGAAGTAATTTTGAATTCGCCTAACTGGGCATGTCAAAATTTAGACGGTATTATTCAAGTTTTTTCAAGATGGCGGAGCAAGCCGCCATTTTATTCTTGTAAAAATTAAAATGTTGTTTAGAACAGTAAAATGCATGAGAATTGACGATAACTAACTTTTCCGGATTTCATGCAAGGTAAAAATACCTAGCGCCTGGGCTAAGCAGACTACGCATAATATGCTTCAAGTTTCTAATATAGGAATAGTATCCAATCTTTCCTACGTTCCGTTAACTTTTCAGAGAGAACAAAAATTGAATTTTACTATTTTTAATAAAATAGAAAAGTTCCTCAAAAGGCTATCCAAATACCTACTCGCTGTAATATTTTTCCGCTTTCCTGAAAAATTCTCAGAATCAGGGTCAGCCCCTTATGATTCCCGAACATTCAATTCTTAAATTTTAAAACACTTTAATAATGTATATAATCTATTTAAAACTTTTAGAAATTAAAAGTGACTCATATGAAACTTACTAGAAAAACTAACGGCTTGTATGCACGACTATGAAAAAACTTGATACTTTCAAACATTTTTTTCACTAAACAATAAAGATTCTGAAAAAAAAGATCATTTCTCGAAGGGATTGAAATGTAGGCACGAGCTTTTTTAATTGGTATTTCAAATTTTATATTTTTTCAATAAATTGAATGCTTTCATTTTAATTAACAGCCGTGAAGTATTTGAATAATTTTTTAAATTGGGGCTTACATGGGGCTTTCGTTCATCAGAATATCTGTAATGAAAAAACCAACGAGAACAAAAATTTGGTACAAATAAAGACCCTTCCTTCCATGAACTCCGAAGAGGCACATTCTAATTAAATCTGGTTGGTTTCCTCATTTTAAATAATCCGTACCAGAGTTATTATGCTGATTTCAAGTAATAATAAAAAACGTGTTTTTCTAGTTTTCAATATTTTGTAATGAAAAAGTATCTACAAAAGTGTTGTTATCGATCTTCTGTAGTTAATTTAAATAAATAATTTCAAAATGGTCAAAAACAACCTTAAAAATTCAATTAAAATTACTGGATATAACCCTCTAAGAAAAATATTATTCTTTGTTTCTTGCTACAGATTTGAGTTCACAATTCGATTGTTTGCCTAATGGTGCCCCAATTCCTGATGTTCTACGATGCAGATATCCTGATTCTTCTTCTTCTGACAGGCCTTTTTCAGCCATGAAACTTTCTCCCGCCATGTCTAATTCTTCTGCCAGGTCTCAACTTTCCGCCGAACATCTTCTTCGTATCAGGTCCAGGTCTCCTGCTGGGCTTCGTTCTACATCTATCCTTGGACTTCAAATTCATAAACTTAAATTGCTTCATCTCATTCCGTACAAGAATCCGACTCGAATATTCGAATTTCAAAGTTACTCATTTCCTCCCAATAAGCCAATTCGATTGAGAACGTATAAGGGTATTCCTAAATCTATACCAACCGGTCAACAAATTGTGTTAACAGCGTTCAATGGTGACGTCTTCGCAGTATTAGAAAAAGCAAAAAGTAGAGAAAATTGTCTTCGTGGACTATTCACTCTTCTAGGAAAAACGCCTAATGTCTGGGAAAAACGAGTAAAAATAAATATGTACAGCGGTGCAGTTAATGTATTGGACCAAACAGAAATTGAGGAATCCCCATTAGGCAAGTCGAACGCAATAATAAAGAGTTACAGAATAGTACCTGCTTAAACCACTATTCTTTTTCCAGTTCATTAGGTTTGAAACAATTCACTCCGAGCTAGTACTTGATGCTTTCCCCAGGTTTATGCGCAAAACTTTTGAAATTAAAGATCTAAGGATAGAAAGCGGTTATATTTTGTAATATTGAATTGCCTTTTATCAACGTCTTTTTATGTGACTGATTATTCAGGTATTGCAAAGTAAAGTACACATTTTATTTTATCTTTTAGCTTTTTTTTTAGCTTAGAACCTCCACAACAAATAGTATATTCTCGAAAACCTACACATCACTTATTTTAATCAATAAAAATAAATATCTCTATATTATACTCACAAAATCTCAAAAGGAAATAAATCATATTTGTTCCTTGATAAAAAAGAAAAAAAAATTATAACAATTTTGCATAAACATTTTTTTTTAATTTGATCGTATTCGCTTGAAACGTGTTACTTGGGGGGTTTGAAGGGTTGCTGATTACGAATATGCAGTTAAATTTAACAAATTCAAAATGGCGGATTCAATATGGCGGACGATATTATGAAATTCAAACAGATTTAGTGAATTTTGTTAGTTTGTTCTTCTTCGGCTACATCGTTTTTTGTTTTTTCTTCGACATTCTTTTCTTAATGAAGATCTTGAATTTAGTCACCGTCTTGTTGCGAATTATGTATTTGCTGTGGATAGAGTTAGTTTCATAGACAGAGTTACTCGATTGTTCTTCTTCAGCTAGATCGTCTTTATTTTTCTCGGTTTTCTGTTCGATAGTCATTTATTACTCTGAAGCTAAATCATCGTTTCTTTCTTTTTCGTACTTTATTTCATCAGTTTGCTACTTTGTCAACTTTAGTTTTGCCTATATCTTCTTGTGAATTATGTTTCAAAGTTTTGTACGTATTAATGATACCGATCACTTCTGTTCTGGTGTGGTATTGTACAAGTGAAGGAAGACATAACATATCTAAATTCGTGAACGATGTTTATAAAGAATATTTATCTTTTGAAATTGCACACCAAGATAAGTCATGGGTTCCGCATAATATTTGCGAAAATTGCTACGTTGCATTGAGTCATTGGAGAAATGGAACTCGAAAACATTTGCCTTTTGATATTCCCATGATATGGCGGGAACCTCGAGTACATGAGGATTGCTACCTTTGTGTCACGAAATTGACGGATTTGATAGTAAAAATAAGAATAATATAAATTATCTAGAAGTTTCATTGGTAAAAAACCGATTCTTCATGAAAGTGAGCATGCTTACCGTCTTCATCCATTAAAATCAAATCAGAAATTTCTTTATGTCTTGAAAATAAAAATGATAATGAAGTAGATTGTGACAGTCATGATTCTCATAAAAACGAATATATTCCGTTAGGTGATGTAAACCCCAAGCCTTTCTGGCAGGAAAAATTGAACTATCTGTTTAGGGATTTAGATTTGCCAAAAGAAGCAGCAGAATTGTTAGGTTCGAGACTTCAGAAAGATCATTTATTGGCTCCTGATACTACATTCTCTTGGTACAGGAGTCGTCAAGACGAGTTTCTTTGATTTTTTGAACAAACCGAAATCTTAGTCCATTGTACTGATGTCCCCAAGATAATGAAAACTCTATGGCTCAAAGATTACATATAATGCACTCGAATTTCGCTTATTTTTCGACTCCTCTAAACGTAGCTTCAAAGTAGTTTTGCAAACAGATCTGTCCACTTAAAGGAGAAACATGAAAATTTAAGAATTTTGCTCCAGTTTGTACATATCAAAAATATAAATGGTCGATTTCTGCTGACCGAAAAGTTATAGGACTGCTTCTGGTTTAGCAATCTAGATTCACTAACAAAAGTAACCTTGTTTCTTATGCGAGTGGGATAACAGAGCAAGATATAAACATTGGTAAACAAGAATTGAAAACCGAGAGAGAATTTGGAACCTGATCCAAAAAAAGTAATTCATGAGTCTTTGATCGATCCAGAAAAAGCATTACATCTTTGCGAAAAGTTTGTACACTTAGGTGGTGGAAAATTGAAAGAGGGAATTTTCTTCGGACCATAAATCAGGTAATTGGTGAGGAATGATTTATGATTGAGAAAGTATTAAAATTTTCCGAAATTTGACACGACAGTTTTTCAACTGATTTCCACGTTTCAAAACTCCCTGAATCCGAAAATTAAGTTTTTGCGATGACGTCCGTGTGTCCGGCCTTGGTCCGGTCTTGGAAAATTAAAAACTCTAATTTTTATTGCACACAAGTTAATGGAAAATTCTATTTTGTGGTCAAACTATGTAGTATACGAAAAAGGTGAATGGAAAAAAATTGTTAACCCAAAAAAGATCTACAATTTCGTTAAAAATCACTTTTTCATAGGACGCGTACTTTTTGTTTTATGTGTGAAAAATACTATTGAAAAAAAATAAATAAAAAATTTGTGGGAAAATGTCGAAAGTTACGAAAAAAAAGATTGAACAAAACTTTAGCGTTATTGAAGGATGAAAGACTATTCAACAGACTACACTGAAAATTATTTCTTTTTAAAATTTGAAGCTTAAGGTAAACTTTCTTTATTTTTCTTTGCTCACTGACATCTATATCTGCAAATTAGGATAACTTAAATTTTTTTAAGAGTCTTTTAATTTACAACGCATTATATGACATTCCCATTAGCATAACCTGCAAGTCTTTTTCCAATCTTTGAGAAACCTTTAAAAAAACCTTTTTACTTATAACCTCAGTTCAAATTAAGTGTGTAAACAAGTTTTTGTCCTTGAAACTGACTCTTATCATATGTAAATATCTTAACTAAATCGAAGCATTTGGTCTAAGTATTTGGTGAAGCGCTGGAAGACTCATTAGTGTCTACCTATAATTTTTAACGCTTTGAATTTAATTATCATAAACCATACAATTATCAGCATTTTCAAAATAATTAATCGTTGTCGGTTCATAATGTTCAAACACTTAAAGTTTGAACAGTGTCAATGACTGTGAACTTTTTTTGCAAAGAAATCTCTGTTTATACGCGAAGAACATCGACTAGACCATAATTTGTTTTTGATCATTTCAAATTAAAAGCGTTTGAAATTTAAGGAAAAATTATGAAATGATTTTTAATGACATACGTTCGAATTCAAACAATTTTAGGTAGGCAAAGTTTTAAAAAGGCCAATATTTCAAAGGGAATGAGAAATAAAAGCTTTCCAAGTTCGAAAATTGAAAAATAAATATAATATTTCAAAGTAAAAGCTTTTTAAATTCTAGAAATCTGAACCTTCAAAATTGAATTATTGTAAAAAACCATTCTTAATAAAAATTAATTTTTAATGAAAAATGTTAAGAAATGTATACTCGAGAAACTTAAAACTTAAACAAATCCAAAATTCATCTAAACCTAAAAAAACTTAGTCACGAAGTATTGTCATACTTAAACATATTTTATTCTAATCTTTGAAGAGTTCTATTACTTTTGGTAAATGTATTCGTTTAGAAATTTACAATTTCCAAATTGTCAATTATAAGCTTTGAATTTCAACCATTTCAATTTTAATTATTTAAGCAAATCATTTAGAAATAATCAATTTTTAAATTTTCAATGATACTTTTCGAAATTCAACTATTTCAATTTCGAAAGCAAATTTTAAACTTGTGATAAGAAAAAGTTGAAAATGTAGTGTTTTCTATTAAAATTCAGAATTATAAAATTGAAACCATTAAAAATAAAAGAAGTTATTCAATAGAGAAATGGCTTTTTTTTCGCGTTTGAAATTTCGAACTTTTTGGAACATTTTTGAAACAAAAAAAAATGTTTTGAATTTATTTTGGAATCAATTAGTTTTTGTACGTTCAATCATAATTTTTGTAATACAATAAACATCAAGATTTCTATAATTCTAGAAGATTTTACTTTGAAATGTACCACATGTATGAAAAATGCCTATTTCATCAATTTCAAATCCCATCGGCCTTGCTTTTTGTGGTACTGTTCGATTATTTTTATTCGTGTTATTACCTTTCATTTCCTTTTTTTATGTTTCTACTTTTAGTCCATTCACTCATTAAAAATAAACTAAATTTTTTCTGACTTATGAATATTCTAAAGTTCTGTTCCATACTACAATTTAACTCAACGTAAATAACGAAGTGAAAGAAGGTAAGCAAGATTTAGTAGCCCAAAAGTCTAATGTTAAATATGAGCTTGCCTTAGAGTGATTTGACAGATCGAAGAAACAAAACATAATATTTTTCGGTCAGTGAGCATCATTATTATCGAAAAATATTTACTTCATATGGCATTCTCGCATTATTTCGGTAAAGGTCTTTCAGACGCTCACTTTCAGTGGTCTCCATAGGCTCATAGCATATGGCCCTTTCGAATAAAATATCATACATCACTCGTTATCGATCCTTTGTAGTATATTTTAATAAACTTTTTTCGAAGTGGCTGAAAACAACCTTTCTTCTTTTCAATTAAGATTACCGGATATAACGCCGTAAGAAACACATTATCCTCTGTTTCTTGTTGCAGATTTAAGTTCACAATCTAATTGTATGTCTAATGATGACTCAGTTGCTGGTGTTCCTCGTTGCGGAGCTTCTGATTCTTCCCCTTCCGACAGACATTCTCCAAACACGACCCTTTCTCTTGCCATGCTCGGATCTTCTGCCAGGTCTCCTCCTCCTAAACAACATTCTTCTTCTATTCTTCATCTTCCAACTCAAGAACTTACATTTTTTCATCTAATTTCGCACAAGAATCCGAACCGGATATTCGAATTTCAAAGTTATGCGTTTCCTCTCCATAAGCCAATTCAATTTAGAACGTATAAAGGAATTCATAAACCCATTCCAACAGGTAAACAAATTGCGTTAACAACGCCCAATGGTGACGTCTTTGCAGTATTAGAAAAAACAACATATAAAGAAAATTGTTTGCATGGACTATACACTCCTGCGGAAAGAGCGTCTGATGGCTGTGAAAAGCGAGCGAAAATAAACATGTTCAGCGGTCTAGTTCATTTATTGACCAGAAAAGAAATTGAAGAATCCCCATTAGGCAGGATCAAAACAATATTAAAAAATTTTAGAGTAGTACGTGCATAAACTACCATTGAAGGTTCCGCAACTTAAGCCTGTCAAGGGCATGTGATACTTAGAAAGTTGTCAATCTTACCAGTTTTAGGTCCCCCGGCTTTTTTTCTAGAATAATAAATATTTTGTCTTAAAAATTTGGGAAATGATAGCGAACATGCTAACGGACGTCCCTGCACACTTTTTTTGTGGGTTAATTTAAAAAAGTTTTAATTTAGCAAAATGTGATTAATTTTCATAGCGTTTAGGAAATATTACCGATTTTTTCAGTGTAAGATACCCCTGGCTTTTTTCCTAGGATAAGAAATATTTTTCCTTCAAAATCTGGGAAATGATATCGAACCTGCTAACGGACGTCCACGCTCACTTTTTTTGTGTTTTTTTACCAAGATTTTTTTGATATTGCTAACGAGCGTGTATATTTCAAGGTTATGTGTGTTACAATTCACCCGAGCGTTACTTCCAAATTACACAATATTTTTGGCCGAAAACTTTGGGCTTGTAAATAAACATAGTAACTAATCTCCCGGAACTAACCTTCTTTGCAGCCAATCAAAAAAGTTTATTTCATCAATAATTTCCAGATTATCGGAAAGGCAGAGATGAAAAACGACATAACCTCAAAATAATGCATATGCATACAATTTTATTCAGCACAATACATTTTTTTTGTTATTATTCCTCAAAAAAGACTCTGGGGACGTCCGCTATGATATTTTATAGCATCTCCGAATTCAGTTTTAAAATTTTTTTTTTTGTGGAAAAAAAGCCGGGGAAACTTAAAGTATCACATGACCTTAACTGACATTCTGTTCGAAATTTTTTTTTTATTTTCTGGAACTTTTTGTATATGCAGTAAATATCCCGAAAACGAAACGGCAACATTTCTTTTAGTTTTTTATGCATTTTTGATAATCGCATTTTGGTATCTATAGAAAGGTTCAAGGTCTAAACGTGGAACGTGGAACGAACGTCCAAGAATTTTTAAATATTTTCCGCGAATAAAAACTCGGCGGTTGTTTGGCGCAAATGTGTAATGGTGGTTGCTATGTCAAGGAATGTCAATATGCTTTGGAAGTTTTTAACTTGTGTTTTTACTGAAATTAACTTTATCCTTCCTCACGTGTTCCACTAATGATAATAGTAATGCAATTATAGTACTTAAAATTTCTAGATAATTTTTTTATTTTTGATGTTATTTTACTTCTCGCTTTTAATTTAGTAACGCGACACACACCTAAGAAAAAAAAAACAAACGAAAATAAACCACATCAATAAATACACATGACAGCACAACTGCCAATGCGCATGTACGCGAAATAGCCTCTGGGTTTTCATTCTTAGAAGACATTACCGAATTCTTGGACTTCGTGGTTCCACCTCATCTTGCCAAATATATAGAGTGATACTACTCCTTACTATTCCTTACTTGGACAGTTATACACATGTCGCAATGTGTGCAATTAAGTGTTTGTGTGTCTTCGAGAGTTCTACGACATCTTAGATGCTTCCGTGCAAGTCGAAGTACTTAGACATATAAAATTTGCGCGCAGATTGAAAAAATACACCGAAAAATACGAGCTTTTACTTGTTACATAACATTCAATTTTGATTAAAATGTTATAAAACTAACGTGCATTATTTTCCGCAGGTAAATTAAGAGAAAATATTTTAGGGTTTAAAAAATAGTAGATTATGTACCTAGGTAGTAAAGCTTAACTTTATACGAGGAGAGAGAATTTAACGTCCGAGCCGAAGGCGAGGGCGGTAAAACTACATCCGTGTATAAAAACACTTCTCTGCCGTAGTACACGGAGAAAACGATATCGCAAGAATTGCAATATGTACCGTCATTCCTGCGTTATATATCGTAATTATCACATCATAATAGCGTGAAATCGTTATATCGTACATTGCAAGATTTTACATTATATTATTATTATTTTATTATTTTATATATTCGAGGGTTCTAGTAGTGGCCAAGCGATGTTAGTGCATTATAATATCCTAAAAAGCTCTTGAACCTGCCTTTACGTTATCATATTGCGCTTTATTCCAATACAGAATTTTTGCGATATAATTGTGCGATATCTTTTTCTCTGTGTATATATAATACTTCATCTGAAATAGGCAGAAGAAGAGCTCTTTATCTGGAAAACGGCGCTAGATTGTACTCTTTTCTTTTAATTTTCTTCCACTCCTCACTCGCTTCTTCCTCCTTGCCGTCACTACGTGCCGCTCGTCGCACTACAATAAAGTGCTATTTTATTGCCACTCTGCGGGCAGATAAAGTGCGCTTGTTGTGCCTATATCAGATAAATATTATAAATTGCAAGAACAACAACGATTTTTCTGTGATCAAGGAAAAAGAAGTGAAAGAGGCTATCGGAATAATAGTAGAAAACATGTTCTTATTGGTATTAAACAAGTTAAAAAATTTTCAGAACTAATGTTATATTCATAAAAAATATATACTTCGCTTATTTTATTATTTTATACTTCGCTTATTTATTGATAACTAGAGATATGTCGAGTTTCACTAGTGTAAAAAACTACGAAATTTTGCCGACGTTTCGCGAACATTGCAGTTCACTTCTTTAGGGCTGACCTGAAATCGGGGTATCAGGTTTTGTTGCTCTTATGTATACTCTTCACGATGCCTGTGATTGACCAGAGCGACCCACTGTCGGGACTGGTCGAATCTGATTGGCCAATCAAGTCTTTTGATTTAAAAAATCCGGGAGGACGGAAAGCCAAATCGGATTTGTATTATATCCATTGTCCCTATTATTGTTATTAGGGTGTTATAATATTTTGATTGCTTCTCTACGTTTTCTGGGAGAGATATTGTGTTTTTTTGCAATGACTGTTGTTCTGTCAAATAAAATTTTATGTCCTGTTTCGATATAATGTTCAGCTAGTGCTGATTGCGTGAAATGTTTCAGCCTGACCTTACTTTCATGTTCCTTCATACGTTGGCTCATCACTCTCCCGGTTTCTCCAATATTGACTTTGCCACAAGAACAAGGGATTTTATATACTTCTGGATCACTTAGGGGTGCCTTTTTGTCTTTCGTAGGTTGTGTTGACTTGTTTTTTTGAGTGTATTTTCTTATTGCTTTATCAATTTGTTTGTGTAATCGTTCTGTATTAGGATTTGCTTAACATTTCGTAATTCATTTTGTAATTTATCTTTATCTGTCATGGAGACAGCTACAAGGGAGTTGATGACAGATTGTTTTTGAGATGGTTGATGGCAGGGGAGACATTTAGGTATTTGTTTGTGTGTGAAGGTTTTCTGTACACTTCATGTCCTAAGGTGTGATCAGATTTTTTGTGAACTAATACGACTAAGAAGGGCAATTTTCCGTTTTGTTCTATTTCCATGGTGAGCTAGACATTAGGATGTAATTAATTGATAAAATCGAGAAACTTATTTAGTACATCTCGCCCATGTCCCTAGATGACAAAAGTATCATCAACGTAACGGAATCAAAATTCCGGCTTCAGCTCGGCTTGGTTGAAGATTTTAGTTTCTAGATGTTCCATAAAGACATTGGCTATTACAGGCGAAAATAGGGATCCCATTGCTACCCCTGAGGTTTGTTCGTAGAATTGATTATTGAACGAGAAGTAAGTATTATTAAGACAGTGCCCTATCAAAGATATGAGCTCGGAAGTAAAGTTTGTAAAAGATTTAATAATATCAATTGTATCAGAGATTGGTACTGTCGTAAAGAGAGATACAATGTCGAAACTTACGAGGGTGGTTCAATAAGTCCTTAGAATGAAGTATAAAAACAATTGTTTTTGGGTAAATTTCTTTTATTTTTCAACATAATCTCCTTGGAGCTCTATACACTTGGTCAATCGCTTTTCAAGTTTTTTTAATCCTTCAGAAAAGTGCGTTTTTGGAAGTTCCTTAAAATAAGCACTTACAGAGGCAATGCCGTCTTCGTTGTCTGGAAATCTCTGTCCACCGAGCCATTTTTTCAAGTTTGGAAATAAGAAAAAGTCACTGGGGGC
>NC_046658.1:178865991-178879330 GCF_010883055.1 Belonocnema kinseyi
TATATCTAGTCGGGAGTGGTGCTGACTGAAAACAGATGATTTGGAGCGATTCGCGCGCCATCTGTTGGTCATTCTAAGGACTTATTGAACTACCCTCCTACTATTCAGTCCTGGGGTTAAATGTGAATCTGTTGTATCTTTTTGATAAAGTCAAATGAGTTTTGGTCGTGAGTGATGGAGTTTCCTGTAAAAAGATTTAGTTTTGCAGCGAGGAAGCGTGTTAGGTTGTAAGTTGGTGAGCTTATTGCGCTGACGATCGGTCTGAGTAGAATGTTCTCTTTGTGGATTTTTAGGAGCCCGTAAAGTCTTGGAGAGAAGGGATCAGGAGGTATCAAGTTAGATACTATTTGGCTGTCAAATTTAGAGTCTTTAAGAAGAGTTTTTGTTTTAGTGACTATTGTTTTTGTAGGGTCCTTTTTAAGTTTTGTGTATGTGTCGTCAGTTAGAAGGTCTGTCATTTTGTTCCTATAGTCATCTTTATTTATTATTACTGTTGTAATGCTTTTGCCTGCGCGTAAAATGTTGGCCGTCCTACGTAGTATGTCATTCGCTTTTTCGGTTGGAAGGGCATATATCGTGGATTCTAAATGTTTAATGATTTCTTCTTTCGGGATTTTAGAAGAAGCTGCTGCAAAACTTTGTCCTTCAGATACGGCTCTAATCATTTCATTGTTGAGAGGATGGTCAGGATAGTCCGTTAGTATTGGTCAAAAGATATGCGATCAATGTGGACCAAATTTCAAATCTGAGGGAGACATGATTGTCCAATTAGGTTCGACCAGTGTCCACAGTGGGGCGCTCGGGCCATTCACAGGCATCGTGGAGAGTATACATAAGAGCAACATAACCTGATATCTGAGTTTCGGAGATTGAGACCTGGGATAGGATTGATTCGACAGCAGCACAAACCTGTGTAAGTTCTTCAACAACTATTAGAATAGGGTAGGTGAGGATTTGATAGATCGACTTGTGCTCATGATTAGGTCGATTGATCAATAAATTTTTGCGCTCTGTGACTCCAATGTCACAGAGCTCAAAACTAGCTTCCTGCCTAGCAGGAAATAGCAGTGCCACCGACGTGGCTTTAACTAAGATGGATACAGAAGATAACTTCTCCATTTTCTCGTCTAAAAGTAAAAAGCGAAAGCTTGCGAAATCTTCCGATAACGCTTCGGACAGCGCCAGCCATGGCCGATCGTCAGCCACCTCAATAAGAGGTAGCAGTAGAACGTCGAAAACGTCAATCATTTGTACGGATCCGTCAGATTTAAAAGCAACCCCTAACTATGAAAACACTATTCCCAACAGATCAAAAGCGCCGGGAAAAACACCCCCAATAAACGTCATTGTAGATGAGGCTAACCACCCTTACACAGTTCTACACAAACTATTAAAAGATTGTACCAAATTTAAGCCAATAGTGTACAATCTCGGGTCAGATATATATTCTATTCGAGTTTCCTATCTCGAAGAATATAGAAAAATGATCACCAGCCTAGAGGAGCAAGGCTTTCAATATTACCTGTATAAAAACATTGAGTCTCCACCCATTAAAATAGTTATTAGAAATATCCGCAACGCGTTCCCGGAAGACTCAGTTCTCTCCGAACTAAAAGAGGAAGGGTTTAAAATTACGTCGGTTGCTCGTATGAGGAGCCGGCAAAAACTAAAAAAGCATTACCAATGCTGCTGGTAACTTTGCCAAATACCCCGCAAGCAAAAGAGCTTCTCAATCTGAAGTCTCTTGCTTTTATAAAAATAAAGGTCGAGCCTTACGTAAAACCCAAGGATACCTCCCAGTGTTTTAAGTGTTAAAGGTTCCACCATGTCTCTGACGTGTGCCACGCTCCACCACGCTGTGTGAAGTGCGGTGGTACGCATCACAGCTCCACATGCAAAAAGGATCCTGAATCACCGACCACTTGTGCGAATTGTGCTGGAAACCATCCTGCTAATTACAGAGGCTGTTCTGCGTTTAAGAAAGCTTCCAGGAAACCTATAATAAATAAATCAAAAACTGATAATACGCGTAAGGAAACGGTACCTATTAAACCACCTGTTCAGACCGCCCAAAAACAAAAAGATAACCATACACGTGAATACACCACTCAAGTCAGTACCCAGCCGCAGAAAAAATTAACACTTTACAGCGCGGTAGTTGCCTCTACTTCTGAAGCACATACGATCAAACCTCAAACTATTCCACCACTCAAAACTCCGAAAATTGCTAGCACTCGCGCTAACGGACCTATCGCCAAGAAAGTTCCAGGCCAACAAAATAAAATTACGCCAACCATTGTCCCAAAAAAATAACACTCACTCTCAGGATATCAAAGTAAACCTTGTTAATCTTCTAAAAAGAGCTATAACCTTAACCACTGATATTATGGGGGGGGGGGATTAACATTACCGAAGCTATAAACTCAACTGCCGTGATTATAAGTAATATACTTTCACTCGCTATCGAAAATGGCCATCTTTAATAACAACACCCTAAAAATCATTTTTTGGAATGCTCAGGGTATCCTTAAAAAAAGACACTAACTAGCCACTTACCTTCATACAAATTAAATCACAATTTTCTTGCTAAGCGAAACTTTACTTCGCGAATCCTTAAACATCAATCTGGTCCGTGGCTACAAATTATACCGTAATAACAATAATAGAGGTACCGCGATCCTAATCCAAGAAAACATCGACCACCATGAACTAATAATTCCTGAACTCAAAATCCTAGAAGCCACGGCAATACAAATAAAAATTCACGGGAAACCATATGCCATCGTCTCGCTCTACCAGACTCCCTCTCGTGAATTTACAAAAAATGACTACAGAAATATATTTAAACTAGCCCCCTCGGTAATCGCTACAAGGGACCTGAATGCTAAGAACTTAGCTTGGAATAGCAGAACGACAAACAAAATTGGAAAACAATTATTTGAATTCATAAACGACAAATACCTGGCTATCTCTGCACCAGACTCGTATACATTTTTCCCTCACAACGCTAAACATAAAACTGATCATATTGACCTTGCAATTACCAAAAATAATTTCTACAACCATGAAATTCTTACCATTGATGAATTAGACTCAGATCATCGACCAATTCTCTTGAGCCTTTACACTAACTGTGAAAAGGCCCCAGTCACACCTCGCTATAACTTCACAAAAGCAAACTGGCAAACATTCAATTCCACTCTAGAAACTGAAATTAATTTTAAACCCGCGCTAACAAACTCTACACACATTGACGAAGCCATAACTAATTTAACTTCAAGCATAAAAACTGCAATTCACGCTTCGGTCCCTCTGTATACCGTAAACAAATACGATCCACCTCTCAGCCCCGAGATTGAAGGCCTTATCGCTACCCGTAATAAACTCTGCCAAACGCATCGAAAAAATAAAAGCTGCATTCTCAAAAACACAATTAATCACCTGCGTAAAACAATAGCAATTAAAGTTCAGGAGCACAGATGTAAAAATTGGAATACAGAAGTCGGTAAACGTCAAATTAAAGATAATTCTATATATCGTATAACCAAAGCCCTAACGAAGCCGCGTCCCTATATTCCCCCTATTAAAAAGCCGGATCAAACATTTGCACTTTCTCCAACCGGCAAAGCCAAGCTCTTAGCTGCAAATTACGAAAGTAACTTCGCTCCACACGCTGAGCCATCTGACCCGCAACACATTACGGAATGTGAAAAATAGTTTCCGACTTCCTCAAAATCCCGAGCACGGACAATTTTAAGAAATAACCTATAAGGAATTAAAAAACCACATTAAAAATACTAAAAATAGGAAAGCACCCGGCCCTGATTCAATTTCGAATTTAGTCCTCCAAAAGCTCCCTATCTCGTGCCTGATTCACCTTGCACTTATTTTCAATGCCTGCATTCGACAAAGCTATTTTCCTGAAACTGGGAAAATGGCTCATATTCTAGTTTTTCAGAAAAAAGGTAAGGATCCATATCATCCAACCAGCTACAGACCAATTAGTCTACTAAATAATATGAGCAAAATCTTTGAAAAAATAATACTCACTCGCGTAAACTATCACCTCGAGGAAAGCTGCATCCTTAAATCACAACAATACGGTTTTAGAAAAGGTCACTCTACCCGGCACATGATGCTTAAACTCACCGAAACCATTAGTTTAAAGTTTAATCGAAGAAAGCAAACTGGAGCTGTTTTCCTCGATGGAGAAAAAGCTTTTGATAGTGTCTGGCATGTAGGATTGTTCAGAAAATTAATAAATTACAATTTCCCAAGAGGACTGATCCTCTTTATAAACTCTTATCTTCCTAACAGAAAATTCTCAGTCAAAATGAGGCAGATACTTTCAAAAGAGAAACCCACCCGAGCGTGTGTGCCCCATGGCAGCATTTTAGGTCCGGAATTCTTCATTATCTACGTGAACGACATCCCTGAGGTCCCTGAAGTTACAATTGGATTATATGCAGACGACACCGCACTATTTACTTCCTCTTGGTCAGTCTCGAAAATCTTAAAATTACTTAACCAAGCTCTTGAAATAATTGAGGCATGGGTTAAGCTTTGGAGAATAAAAATTCATATAGCAAAGTCAGAATCAATTCTTTTCTCAGTCAGAAAACCTGTCAAAATAGATCGACCAAAAATGTTTAACCAACCAATAGAATGGAAAAATTCCGTAAAATACCTAGGGGGTAAACTTCATAAACGTCTAAATTGGAAGCAGCAAATCCACGAAACTAAAGGGAAAGCTCTCGGGGTTATCTCGCGTTTAAGCCCTATTATTAATAGACACTCGAGTCTAAAACCTGAATATGGAATTCTAGTTTACAAAATGTTTATCAGACCTATCATAACCTACGCCTGTTAAATATAGGGTGGTGCGTCAAACATTAACATCAATCAGATCCAGATTATACAAAATAAATTCCTCAGACGCATCACAAAAACACCTATATATATACCAAGAACTCTGTCCTACACAGAGAATTTCAATTACCTTATATTACAGAGTATATCAAAGAAACCACGACTAAATTTCCGTATATGGGCTTTTTTCCCACATATAATAAACGTCACTCTTAAATCAAGTCATGTCAAATTTCTCACAGATTGTGTAACAATGCCCAAACGGGTAACGCACAACATCTTCTTCCAGTCTGATTATTCTTCGGGGAGATCATTATTCGCCAGTGCGCGACTGGCGTGGCTTCGCCGCGCCAGCCGCCCACTCCCGTACATTGGATCTCACGAGAGGGGGTGATGGTTGGGGCCCCCTCACCCCCCTTTTTTTATACCTCAGTTTCAGGTCTGCCCTGATGAAGTGAACTGCAATGTTCATGAAACGTCGGAAAAATTTCGTAGATTTTTACAGGAGTGAAACCCAAAACATCTCTTGTTATCATAATGAATCATCATGAAAGCATTAAACCTATTATTACATTAATTGTTATATCAGTTTCAACGATAGTATCTTGATTTTTTTTTTGAACTAGTTCTGATGTAATGTATATGTTTCCAAAAGACCAACTTTCCATCTGTTATCAATGAGCCAACTTGACTTTTTTCATAGATGAATACTTTTATAAAATTTTGTTCAGGCAAATTTTGTACATTTTGTTCAAAGTAAAATATATTCAATTATTAGCAAAATCAAGTTTTGAGTGACAGAGTGTAGCCAATCGCGCTAATGCACACATCGATGAAGAAAAATTCTCCCATAAAGTGCTATTCCATAGCAGAATACTTTTGCTCAGTTCGACTCATTTCGCACATCTTTTATTTTTTGAGTTTGTACACTCTACAATTAATACCAAATGTGTCTGATTAAAACAAATTTGTAAAGAAACAATCTATATAAAGTATGGAGTAGTTGTTTATATTTCTAAATAAATTTGCTCCTCCGGTTAACTCAAATTTGTATAAAAAATTACTCCTAAATTTATATATTTTATTCGCTACTTCTACCCAACAATCAAAGAGGAATTGACTAATCAATTAAAATCTGGCAATTTGGTAGTCGGGAGAATACAATTATTTAGGAACGAAATTTTCGTATCCTACGTATTACGGCACTAGATATTGTAACTTGGATGAAAAAAGTAAACTGACATATCATCACGAAAGCGGAAATTTACGCGGTAATCAAAATCTACAGTACTACAATTGATCCAAAGTTTCTCGACGACAGAAAAGTGTTCAAGGAAGGTATAGCATTTAGAATATCCATTTTTTGTCTAAAAAACCCATTTCGTAAGGTTTGATTATGCTGAATGTAGTGCTTTAATTTAATGCATTTAAAATTTAAAATCCACCTTCAGCTTATGAATTTCCCCACATTTCCTTTTTTTTTAACTCATCATTTATTTCTCGTCATTTTACTAGTTTGCCAATACTATTCTACTATATTTCAGATGGAGCCCAGGTAGAAATGAAATTTGCATAAATCATGTGCTGTTGCGATTGAAATGAAAGAGGAAACAAAAGAGGAAGAGAGTGAAAGAAAGGAAGGACAACCGAGAGAGAGAGAGAGAGAGAGAGAGAGAAATAGAGGAAGAAAGAGAGAAATTGCAGTCACATCTTCAGAAAACACCTTACACCACTCAATAGCACAAGCTTACGCCCAGTAGATTTTTGCGAAGCGCCTTTTACATATAAACAGGTAATTTTAAAAAGGCTCTTAATAAAAGAATTTAAAAAATATCAAACATTGAAATAAATTTCAATCTATATCTTTAAAAAAAATTTTTATTTCATTTATAAAAATTTCATTAATTTGTGACTTAATATTAATTTGAGGTCAAAAATTGAAACATTCTTACATATAATTTTGAAAATTTAATGAAAATATTAATCTCAGAACATCAGCATAATTCCGAAAAATTACTTAATAGAAATAGAGGTACTTTAAAAATAAATTGATTTATATTATGCATTAAATTGTGCTTTGATATTTTATTTTTTATTATTAAATTTGAATGTTTATTATAATATTATTAAACCTAATGATTTGACAATATAACTATTAATTTAATAATCTTTTATATTATTTAAAAAAATTAGATTTTAAGATAAAATTTAAATAATTATTCCTGTAACATTAAATAAACCAATTAAAAATGTATTAAAATTATATTTAATTTTAAACTTGTAAATAATTTTAAAATATGAAATATGAATATAATATTAGTAAGCTTTATAGTCTGAACATTTATAAATTATAAAAATATTATTATAACTAAAACGTGAAAAAAGATGTTGTTAATGACTCAATTATTTCAAATTTAGAATTAATATAGCTCCAATATTAAATAGTAAGTAAATGTTGATTAGATAACGTTAACATAAAAATAAGATAATATTTTATTTTAATCTAAAAATAATCAGTTTTTTACAATTAAATCATTTACATAATGAAAACATTGAAATAAAAGAGGTCGCCATAAACCACGTGATTGAAGAGAAAACTGATTGATGTAAAAAACTCTTCTTCTTTATGTATAGGATCATCAGTGAAATTCCACAAATAAAATACTTAAGTTAAAAAAAAATTTTTTTAGAAGGATTCAGAAAGCACCTGCGGCATTAGCGGTTACACGTGCATTGGAAAACTAGCGATTCGTACTCGACAGTTCGATTACACAGTTTTTTTTAATAAAGCGATGTAGCTAAAAGGGAACGGTATATAAGAAATAGATTTTTCTTTCAATATAATGTTGATAAAAAATGTTGTTTTTTTAAATTTCTTAAACAGCTTGGATTCCGTTCGTTCAAAACTCGGTTCCAAATAAAAAATGCCATTAAGATAATTTGCAAATCTTCTTGAGATCTACTGAAAATTATTTTCTGCTCAAATAATAATATTTAATTTCAAAATTTTAAAACATATTTGGTATCTAGTAAAAATTCAAATTGAAACTTCCTAATCTATAAGAAAAACTGTTTTCCTATTTTTTTTTAATATTGAATTAATTTTTCGCATCTATAAGAATCTCTGGCAACAATTTATGAAACTCTCTTTTTTAATTTTGAGAATTCTTTTCCTCTTCGAATTTTGATCAATTTAAAATATTTTATTTCCATAGTTTCACAAGATATTTGTTATCTAGTAAAAATTTGAATTGAAATTGCTTAGTCTGCAAGAAAAATATTGTTTTCTATTTAAAAATTTATTTGGAATAATTATCAAAATACAAACGTACTGACATATATAAGAACATACAGATAGACACCGACAAATTTTCTGATATTCTGATTCTATGAGTGCCGAAATATAAAGATCAGTTACAAACTGGAAACAAAAAATTTGGGCGATTGCATTGCAGTCTCTTGAATAAGAATGTAAAAATCCTTTAACTGCATTTTCATCATGGCAAATATTTGCAAGATACTTCTGATTACCCTAGCTGCCGGATAAAGCAGTTTCATGTTTCTTGCCTAAAATCTAATATACCTTGAAATCCCAGAAAACATATCAATACCTTTAAAATACCTTGAAATACTTTTAAATAACTTGTAATTTTTAAAATATTATGAAAAATATTTTTTAAATTCCTTTAAAATTCTAGAGCCATAAGGAAGTCTTAAAATAGTATTAATAATTTTAATTGGATATATCGATTAATGACCTTCTTAAGCATGAGACAAAAACTTAATATCAATTACACTAATTTTATTATATTATATTTCAAAATCATACTTTAGGCGTAAAATATTACATAATTAAATAGAGACATCAGTATTGGTAAAATGTGTAATATACTTTTTTTTCCTAAAACTGGCTCTTGTCAAATGCAAATACCCCAGAAGGACAAAGCGGGTAATATAATTAAAAAGATAACGATTTTAGTATATATGATAAAGTTGAATATAGCACTGAAATATTTATCAGTTAAATTGTTAATGAAATTCTTCCTACATCAATTAATCACTGTTTTATCTAATTTATAAAAATGAGGTTCGTCTATACTTTGATCTCATCTTGGACGTTTCTCCTCAATTGTATTGGTGAATATATGAACTATATATCTACAATTTTTAGTAAATTTGTTGTACCCTTACGCAATTAGCAATTGTTGCGATTTACTCTCAATTGAGCAATTTTTCATGCGCATAACTGTGTATGTCAAAATTCAGCCGTGCGCAGATGGTTCCCTTCTAACTGTGCACGGCTCAGTAAATATACGATATAGATTCCAGATAATGAATAATATGATTTAAGATCCGAGCGCAAACTAAAGGAGCGTGTCCTAATTTAATATTCTATTTAATTCTATTTTAGCATTAGTAAATTACTTTTTGATGTGTTCTTCAATCATCATTTATCATAAATTTCTTAATTTTAATATTTACATAATTTGAAATACAAGCGGTAATAGTAACCAATCGGGTTGCTAGCGTGACGCAAGTGCAGTTGAAAGAATTCCCAAAATTGGGAGTACTGATTATGAACAGAGCAAATGACTGTTAAGTTTTTTTTTCCAGGCGTAAGTTGATATTTAATAATTAAATGGTTGAGATTTATCAGGGGCTAACCTACCAAAGTTTCAAAATGTATTTTTTTGGGCTTTTTGTTTTATTCAATCTGTCGCACGTGCGGTGCACTTTTCAGAAAAAGAAAAAATTGAATTGGACTATTTTTCATAAAATAACCAAGTTTCTCCAAAGGCTATCTTAATACGTTCTCGGTGAAATGTTTTTGCGGTCTCCTGAAAAATTCTCAGAATAAGAATTAGCGCATTATCGTTCCCAACCATTCAATTGTTAAGTTCTAAAATAGTTTGATATATTATACAAACTATTCAAAGCTATTAAAAATTAAAAATGATTGATAGGAAACTTACTAAAAAAATTAGTCTTGTTTACAAAATTAACTTTTTTAAATTTTAAAAAATTTAAATTTTGATACAAGTAAAAACTCTTTTATCCACGAACTCCGGAGAGACACATTATAATTAAATCTGGTTGGTTTCCTCTTTTCAGATAATCCATTCTAGAGTTATTCTGCTGACTGCAAATAATAATAACATACGTTTTTTTTTTCTAGTTTTCAATATTTTTTAATGAAAAGAACCTACGCATATGTAGTTATCGAACCTCTGTAGTCCATTCCAATAAAATGTTATCCAAATGGCCAACAAACATCCTTAAACATTCCATTAAGATTATTATAAAAACATAAGAAAACTATTATCCTCTGATTGTTTGCTGCAGATCTGAGCTCACAATTTGATTGTTTGCCTAATGGTGAGCCTATTCCTGTTGTTGCTCATTGCGGATCTTCTGATTTTTCTACTTCTGACAGACTTTCTCCAGCCATCACTGTTTCTCCTGCAATGTCTAATTCTTCCGCCAGTGCTCCTTCTGCTGCGGAGCCTCTCCTTCGTGTCAGCTCCAGGTCGCCCCGTCCTGAAAGTCGTTCTCATACTATTCGTGGACTTCAAACTGAAGAACTTAGATTTTTTCACGTCATTCCGCACAAGAATCCGAACCGAATATTCGAATTTAAAAGTTACACTTTTCCTCCCCATAAGCCAATTCAATTCAGAACGTATAGAGGGATTCATAAACCCATACCAACCGGTCAACAAATTGTGTTAATAACGTCCAATGGTGACGTCTTTGCAGTATTAGAAAAAACAAAATATAGAGAAAATTGTTTTCATGGACTATACACTCCTGTAGAAAAAGCGTCTGATGCTTGGGAGAGGCGAGCAAAAATAAACATGTACAGCGGTGCAGTTAATGTACTGACGAAAAAAGAAACTGAGGAATCCCCATTAGGCAGGACAAAATCAATTTTAAAAAATTACAAAATAGTACGTGCGTGAACTATAATTTTTTTCTTGGATCGTTTGGTTTAAACCCATTCTCTCCAGGCTCGCACTTCATGCTTTCCTCAGGTTTATGGGTAAAACTTTTTAAATAAAAGATCTAAGCACTGTGAGAGCGGTTGTGTTTTACAATACTTAATTTCTGTTTGTTAAAGTTCTTCCGCGTTTTTCGAGAGGATTGCTTATTCAGGTATTGCAAAATAAAGTACACATTTTATTCTTTAATATTGTTTTATTATGGTTACACAATTGAATGTATACCAACCATTTTTTCAATAATTAATCAATTAAGTCTTTTACCCTTTCAACTAGTCATAAGCTATGACAAGGAAAAATGTGTGAAAGAGGCTATCGAAATTATAGTGGACATAACTTTTTATTGTTATTAAAAGAGTTATAAATTTCCAAAATTAATGTTATATTTAAAAAAACTATACACATCGCTTATTTTAAACAATAAAGAACAAAATTTTCTATGTTCTCCCTCTAAAACTGTAAAAGGAAGTATCTAATCTCTTTTCTGTTAAATAGAATTTTCTAGAAATTTTAACGCGATTCCTCACGGTTTTCTGTAAATTGAAGTTTCTACATATGGGGCATTATTCCTCAACTGTCCCAACTCAAAAAGTCATGTTTTTCGATTGTCTCTAAATTCTGGGAATATGTTCGCCTACCCAACAGTAGTTAATCCACAAACTTATAGACCAGGATTACCAACCCTCCCCAAGTGAGGGGGGGTTGAATTTTCAACCCCAATGCCTGCAGGGGTAGTTTCAAACGCCTGTAACTTCCTTTATAGTTATGTGATTTAAAATTTTTATCAGGGTTTTGGAAAGTGCTTTTTACACGCTTTCATCCTATTTTATTATTTATAACAAAAAAAAATGGTTTAAACAATTTTTTCAATAAATCAATCGCGCTCGCACTCGAGCGTTATGCGGCAGCATACCGCGGAACAGTTTTCAAGTATGCCATTTTTTTGTATTACTCACATTGATCCAAAATTGCATGAAGTCATCGGAAAAAACTATTCAGTAATGTTAACCAGTAAGTTTGAAGAAGTTAAAAATTTTTAAAGTTATTATGAAAAAATATTAAGTAAAAAGCACTTTCTTAAAAATGAATAGTATTTTTCTGAAGATAAATAATTCCTCACTATTAAAATTTATTATCCGACAATAATTGGTTATTCCTCTTGCAATTTTTTAAAATAAATACATGATTCAACCAACTTCTCACGTATATGACTGCAATTTTAGATGAGAACTGCGTCAACGAATTAAGATATCAAGTTTGGCAACAAACGGAGAGAAGTAATCTAATGACCGAGGTAGCAGAAACCGACATCTTTCTTGAACGACTCTGCGAAAAACTATTGAATTTAAAGTCTCATGAATTTTATGCAAAGCAGCAGGCATCATTCCTGAAGAACCTCAAAGCCACATTATTAGTTGAACATTTCTTGATTATGTTCGATTTTGCAGAAAACTATCCTTACGTGTTTCAAAATGCGATTCAATCTTCTCATTGGAATAATGATCAGGCGTCCATTTTTACAGTAGTTATCTACTATAAAGAGAAGAACGAATTGGAGCATGTGAGCATAGCTATTATTTCAGACAACTTACACCATGACACGGTTGCTGTGCATTTATACCAAAGGTTAATTGTTGACTATCCTAAGAGGCGTTTCTATCCTAAGAAATTTCATTATGTCACAGATGGAGCACCACAGCATTTTAAGAACAAATACAACTTTGCGAACCTTCTGTGCCATGAAAAAGATTTTGGCATCCCGGCAGACTGGACTTTCCATCCAACTGCCCATGGAAAAGGACCATGCGATGGAATCGGAGGTAATCTGAAGCGTCTTGCTGCAAGAGCCAGCTTGCAACGTTCAGCTGAGAATCAGATCTTAATAGCTTACGAGTTATTTGAATGGGGCAGAGAAAACTTGAAGGAAACTGTCGTATTTTTCAGTAGCAAAGAAGAGCAAGCAGCGATGACAATAAAATTAGCAGATCGATTTAGTAAGGCTGTGACGATACCAGTTACACTCAAATATCATTCATTCGCTGCGAACGCAAAGGGACAGCTGGATCTGAAACGATTTTCCTATGAGGAGAAAAGTGAGGTTTTCCCGAAGCCTAAAAGTAATCGAAAGCAGAATAGTACTCCAAGAAAGTGGAAAGCTGGTACGAAGAAGAGGCGAACAGCATAAAGAGGTTGTGTAGTGAGAGGCAAGGGGACTCACAAAAATCAAGCACCCCATAAAGTAAGAGGCGAGAGGACTCACTAAAATCAAGCACCCCAGAAAGTGAGAGGCGAGGGGACTAACTAAAATTAAGCACCCCGAATCATCTTGCAGATAAAAGGAGTCTAAAATCGCACTATCACCTCCACGAGGTAGACTCTGGAAACTATAATTTGATAGGATGTAGGCTGACGACAGGCGTTAATTACTAATCCGTTAGTACTTTATTTACTCAAACACTTTATACGTGAGA
>NC_046658.1:178879430-178885595 GCF_010883055.1 Belonocnema kinseyi
TTCCGCGGTATGCTGCCGCATAACGCCCGAGTGCGAGCGCGAGGACTCTCTCTACAACCGGCTCTGTAACTCAATGAATTTCAATTTGTCCATTTTCTTATTCGACATTTTTCATAGTAAAAAAGTCAAGCTTTCTTTTGAGACTATTTTAAAAAAAATCGTAGATGCCCAAATTGCGAAAAAAGTTAAATAAACAATTGATTTATTGAAAAAATTGTTTAAACAATTTTTTTGTTATAAATAATAAAATAGGATGAAAGCGTGTAAAAAGCACTTTCCAAAACCCTCATCAAAATTTTAAATCGCGTAATTAGAAAGGAAGTTACAGGCGTTTGAAACTACGCCTGCAGGCATTGGGGTTGAAAATTCAACCGCTGCAGAGGTGGTGCAGAGGTGGTGGGGTAATATTAATGGCGATGCGGATAAAAGGTATACACGAGAGATGATTTCAGCAACAGAGTACAGTACGAGTACAGGTACGAGGCTTCAAGAAGCCCATCCAGCAGTTCGTCTTTAAGGAGTTAGCTATAATTGCTCCTCAGAAAGATTCTTAGCCTGTGGTCTTCCTCTACAAAACACCGAGAAAAATTATGTTTTGCTCTTCTAGTGTACGTCAAAGAAATCGAAAAGGAAAAATGGATGGCCCAGTACGTGCAAAATGTGTAGAATTTAGAAGATCTGGATCTGGCCTCTAAATAAACTGTATATCATAGTTTCAACGAGGTGAAAGCACCATCTCTAGTGCTGAAATGCAAATTCTGCAGTTTGAAATGCTGCGGCTCTCAAACCTGGTTGGTTCTTGTCTCCTCGATATCTGACGACCAACTGACATTACTCTGGAAGCAGAGCCCACGAGGATGGTACAGCTGAAAGCATTTATTGTACGGATTCTTCCCTGAGTAGTACAAAACTGAAAGACTTTTATAACCGTTGTGAGATCATTTTCGAATTTTATATCCAGTAGACATTTATTCAAACCCATTTAGTCTAATTTTCAACATTGGACGTTATGCAAACATCGTTAGATTGCTATCAAATTTCAGCGCTGGACACACACGTATACACACAGGCATCGTTGGGTTTCATTTCAAATTACTCGCGATTTCGTTTCTATTAACAATACAGAAATAACCATTTTACCTATAGATAATATCAGGTCGAAATTACTATCCGTTCTCCTTAAATCACCTGGCTGGGTTGACAATGGCAATTTAATTTTATTTAACTTGCCTGGCAACTGTAGTAGTCTTTGGAAGAGTTCTTGAAGAAACACCAGTATTAAAGCAGTCTTGGAAAGACTTGACTCTTAATAATCCAGTTAATGAAGGATTTGAGAAAAAAGTTCGTAAAAGTAGCATTTTTTTCATAGATACGTTGTCAATGGCTCTACAAAAATATTGTAAAAAGTCCCCAAACATACGTGTACGGCAAAGTTCCAAAATTCTGGAAAGTGTTAAACAATAAGATGTTTTTTAAAATTACTCGAGAACTGTTGATCTTAGGTCGAATATGGTGATGTGAAAAAATGTTCATAATTTTATAGTGCACAAAAAAGGTTTTATCGATTGTGAACTTATTATCAACGGCTGCGCTATGAAATTGAATTAGCTGCACAATTTTTTTATTTCTGCACAGCATCCCAAACTCAGTACCAGACGGAATGGATTTGTAAGTGCATCAAGTTCGCGTGACACAACGTAAATATTTTGAGCATTGAAATTTCTTATATCTGTGATTATTATAATCGTGAATAGATGACGTATTATCAGCGAAATTTAAATACTGGCCACCGTACAATTGTAAGGTAAGTTCTGTAATTTAATGACATTTATTCTATAAGTTATAATATCAAAGTATTTTAATAAGCTGCTAACTTCAGCTTTATACGGCATACATCTCATACGTGCTATATTTAATTTAAAAATATTGTTTCACTACAATTTCAATGGAATACTTTTCGGAATATTAATTTAAACATTGAATGAAATGTGTTATTTATACTACCTTACCTCTTCTGTGAAGATTATGGCCAATTTTTTTTTGTATATACTGACAGAACTTTTTTTATCGATAAATCAACTTTTCTCTTAAACGTTCGTTTCTTTGGATACTAGCAGTCTGGCGTGCGCCTATTTATCTTTTTATGAAAAAGAATAAATGAAAAGCCTATCTTTTCTATGTTATACATATTCAATGAATGTTACAAAGTATTAGTATAAAATAATAGAAGACACCAAGGAATAAGTTCTGTATCTGAAACTGTAATTAATCTTTTAGAATAGGATTTCAACCAATTTGATATTTTTTGGTAGAAAATGAAAATGAACTATTTTATTCCAAATGAGCTTTTTTTATTAAAAATTAATTTACACCTAATATTGATGAATGGCATTCATTACAATTTGGTAACTCACGTTGAAGATAATCATATTCTTTAAATAATGAACTTTGCATTTTTAAACCACAATTGTTATAAATCAATTTAGAAAAAATTTTTAACGCGCATTATAATAACACAGGCACACAAAAAAAGTGGTCTGTCCGGTAGACTACACTACCATATCTATATATTTTTGGGGTCGCTGATTTCGAATCCGGGGTCCAAATAACCCAATCAGCTCATAGTTTCCCAAAAAATGCAAAAAGAGACGTAAAAACGACGAAAACAGCGTTTTTCGTGTATATTTTGTATAAAAACAAAAGATTTTCATGTCTGGTCGACTTTAAAACCATATCTATATGTCTTTTGGGTCACTGAATCTGAATCCGGGGTTCAAATAACCCAATCAGGTCATAGTTTCCCAAAAAATGCAAAAAGAGACGTAAAAATGACGAAAACAGCGTTTTTTCTTATATATTTTGTATAAAATTAAAAGAGTTTCATGTCCGGCCGACTTTACAACCATATCTTTATATCTTTTGGGTCGCTTAATCTGAATCTGGGGTTCCAATAGCTCCATCTGGGTGTTCCATGAGCATGATTCCCCTCTCCTGAAATTGTAGGATCTAAGAAAAATAAAACACTTTTTTTGGAACAAGTTTTATTTACTTTCAGCATTACCCAGGAACAACGGCGTGGACGTAGTAAATTCTGTTCCCTTTGGGGTGCTGGATTAGCGTGAGTCCCCTCGCCTCTCACGATTTTATTCGACAATATCGGACTCTTTTTTTTCAAAAGATCTACGGAGTTGGTGTCGCTTCCGTTTGGTTCCCTTTGAAACTTGATCTCGTTTTAATGACCAACAGTAGTCAGCCATCATATTAACATCCCAATGTCCCTAATGTCTACTCTCTATCTCTTTGATGTGTTGGTGAAAACGTTCGCCTTGTTCTTCACTAAAATCTCCCAAATTCTTTGGAAACTCGTAAATGTGAGAATCAAGAAAATGGAGCTTCAAGTTCATTAGACAACCCAATTCACCAATATTTGAAAACATATCAGAAACAATTTTTTTTTAATCTGCACTTTTGTGATTGCCTAAAAAATTTTCAACAACCATCTTAAAACTGAGCCAGGCAGCCTTTTCAGTGTCTGTCCTTTTTTTAATGAATTCCGGATCCGGCAACATTTTTCGTATTTGTGGTCTATTAAATACACCCGCTTTCAACTTCGCTTCGGAAAGTTGAGGAAATTGATTGCTCAAGTATAGAAAGCAGTCACCGTCAATATCAAGGGCTTTGACAAATTGCTTCATAAGACCAAGCTTGATATGAAGGGGTGGAATTAAAATATTTTTTGGATTGACTAAAGGTTTTTCAATTATGTTCAATTTTCCTATGTCAAATGATGTTCTTTTTGGCCATTTCTTTATTTTATAATGCTTGATGCGATTTCTACTATCCCATAAACACAAGTAACAGGGAATTTTTGTAAACCCTGATTGCTGTCTAATAAAATCCCAAGAACTTTTAGATCTCCACACAACTTCCATTCATGCGTTGAGTAGTTTATGTAAAACGTGGCAGAAGTTTTACATTTTCAACAGATAGAATTTCTGTCATTTTTGACAATTTGCATTCATCAAGCTGTATGAATTCAGGATATGTGTTTTAAGAATTTCTGAATTTGGGCTTGACAGATTTAGGGTTTTGAATTCTGTCTTCTTTCACTTGGTCTTTGTATGTTTAAGATTGAGGTTTGCGTGAGTTTAAAATACAAATATTAACGTAGAAATTCGAAATGGCCAATTTTCGACTGTAGTTATGCTTTTTACGGTGAAATCTGAACTGACATAGTCCTTCGGACCCCGGATTCAGATCCAGCGACCTAAAAGACATATAAATATGGTTGTAAAGTCGACGGGATATATAAATCTTTTGTTTTTATACAAAATATACAAGAAAAAACGCTGTTTTCGTCGTTTTTACGTCTTTTTTTGCATTTTTTTGGAAACTATGACCTGAGTGGATCATTTGGACCCTGGATTCAGATTTAGCGACCCAAAAGGCATAAAGATATGGTTGTAAAGTTGCCAGAACATAAAAATCTTTAATTTTTATTCTAAATATATAAAAAAATGCTGTTTTCCTCATTTTTCGTATACTTTTGCTTTTTTTTGAAAACTATGACCTGATAGGGTTATTTGAACCCCGAATTCAGATTCAGTGACCCAAAAGACATATAGATATGGTTGTAAAGTCGACCGGACATGAAAATCTTTTGTTTTTATACAAAATATACACGAAAAAACGCTGTTTTCGTCGTTTTTACGTCCCTTTTTGCATTTTTTGGGAAACTATGACCTGATTGGGTTATTTGGACCCCGGATTCGAAATCAGCGACCCCAAAAACATATAGATATGGTAGTGTAGTCTACAGGACAGACCACTTTTTTTGTGTGCCTGTGTAATCAATGACCTTATAGGTAGAAAAAGACTTGTAATCAGCTTGTTGCCACTCTGTAAACTCTCCCCTGAAAATCTTGGTCAAGTCTCCCCAATATTAGTTCATGCGTTCAATGTCATATAAATTTTAGTAATGACTGTTATATTATTCCGTCTTATACAACATCATTAAACTAATTTGTAAGGAATAATGCGATATATGATTACTGCACGAATTTTAATTACAAGAGTAGATAAATCCTTACAAAGTTGGAAAAAATTAAATTATTAAAGGCAAATTTCTGCCAATTGTCGTATATCGGGCTTAGTTAAATCTCCCACTTTCACCTGAACTTTTTACATTAAAGTTTATGAAAAACATAAATATTTTCTTTCAAATTAAACTAATAATTATTATATTTCAAATTACATGGAAATTAATGAAATGTTGTATTAAAGATAATACTTTCAACAAATAAATACTTGAAAACTTAACATGTTGTGTGAAGGTGTTGTGAAAAATGTGGTTTATGGTGGTAGATAGAGGGTAAAGGTGTTATAACTGTTTTACAGAAAAATAGTCAAAAGTTTAAGAATTGGGACAAGCTTGTTTATTTCGCAATTGAAAATTCTTTTTTTTTTAAATTCGTCTTTCTGGTAGAAAAATTCATCATTTTAGTTAAAATGTCATCTCTTTGGTTAAAAAATCTACTATTTTTTTTGAAAATTCTTATTTTTTCGGAAATTCAACTATGACATTTTTGGTAGAAAATTAATTTTTTGAATTAAAGTGTGATCTCTTCTAGTTAAAAATCGAACTAATTGTTGAAGCATTTAGAGATTTTGTTAAAAATTCGTCTTTTTTTTAGAAGAAAATTAATCTTTTTGTTTGAACATTCATCCTGCTGATTTAGGATTCAACCATTTTTCAGACAATTCTTTTTTTCAAAATTGATTTATTGAATTGAAAACTTAACTTTCCATTTTTGGTTGAAAATTTATTATATTTTTAATCACAATCTATTTTTGTAGAGAACTCATCTTTTTTTTCTAATTACCCTTCTTTAAGCTGAAAATTATTTTTTGAACTAAAAACTGAAGTATCCCTTTTTTTGTTCAATATTAAGTTAATAATTAAAGCTTCATCTGTTTTGGCTTAAAACGAAGCTTTTTGATTGAAAATTCAAGTATTTTCTTTAAATTTCTATTTTTTTAAAATTAATTTCTATAATGGTAAAATCTACTTATACGAGGGTGGATTGATAAGTTTCCGGCCTGACCAAGAAAAACAACGTTTTTAAGAATTTTTTTTTTATTTCTCAACATAATCTCCTCCAAGGC
>NC_046658.1:178885695-178936020 GCF_010883055.1 Belonocnema kinseyi
CAAGCTATCTAAGGATGGTACTATAGAACGCCACCTCAAGATAGGCCTAGTGGCGCCATCTCTTGGTCAGGCCGGAAACTTATCAATCCACCCTCGTATTACTTTTGGTTGAAATTACTTTTAGTTGAAATATTACTTTAGTAGTTGAAAATTCAACCATTTGTTTAAAAATGCACATATTTCGATGAAAATTCGTTATTTTGGTAAGACATTAGTCTTCTTGTTTGAAAAATCATCTTTGTGATAAAGAACAAAACTATTAAGTTGCACATTCCGTTTTTGTAGTTTTGTTAGAAATTAAATGATCTAACTGAAAATTTAACTATCCCACTTTTTGCGGAACACATTTTTTTAGTTAAAACTTATTGCATGGGTGAAAAATTAATCTGTTTTTTGTTATTCTTAACATAGACGTCCAAATTCGATTTTTTTGTCTTAGATCGAAAAAAAACGTCTTACATAATTTACTATAAAACAATTTTAATCGCTGAAAGATTCCGCTAAATAATGTGTAGAACCTGCCTGATTTCAAGTGAAATCTATCTTAATTTAAATTCTTTTTATAGTATTGTTCTTGGATTGAACATTAATTTAGTTGAAAATTCTATTATTTGTTAAAAAAGATTTTTAAAATAGAAAATTCATCTTATTCTTCAAACTTGTACTATTTGGCGTCAAATTCGCCTGTTTTGGTTAAAATTTTATATAACCTGCAGAAAATTTAGTTTTTTTATTGAATATTAACTTTTATGCACTAAAAACTGAATTATAATATTTTTGTTTAAAATTTGATATTTTTTATTGAAACTTGATCTTTTTTAGCTAAAAAATGGAATTACTTGTTTCTTGCTGACCATTGGGTGATAATGAAAGTGCCCGTACATGCCCATAGTATGTACCTGTTGCTGGACGTTTTCAAATTTGTGTTTTTATAAAATAAATATTGAGTATTTGGCAAAATTGTCGGCCGATATGAAGATCCGATACATCCATAAAATTGAACATAATTAATTCAATCCCACATTTCTTAAATCATATATTATTTAAAAGCATATAAACTCTTTAGTTTTAAATTAACCTTTTATTGTTAAAAACTTATTTTTAAATTCTTTTTTTTTTTAATTCTTTGAAAGCCCATGACCCTGTTGAAATCTCGACTATCTCGTTCTATATCCATCTCTTTCGTTGAACACACAATACATTTCAACTTAATGTTTGGATAAAAACCGATTTTTTGGTTTATGAAATCAACTTTATGGTTAAGAATAGATGTACTTTGTACAGAATTTGTCTGTCTGTCACACAATTGATCTTTTTGGTTCATAATTATACATTTGGTTGGAAATTTATGTAGGTTGTTGAAAATTCGTCCTTTTTGTCCGAAAATTCATGTTTCTGTTGAAATATCAACTTTTTCTTTATAAATGTTTGTATTTCGGTTAAAAAAGAGTGTTTGTGAGTAAAAAAATTCCCTTTGTTGAAAATGCAACTATTTGGTCAGAAATTGATTTGTTTTGCATTTATATCTTTTGTTCAAAATTTACGTTTTTTGTCTATTGTAGAAAATTAATCTTTTTAGTTGAAAAATGATCTTCTTTATTGACAACGCGATCATGATATTGAAACTTCAACTTTCATACAGAAAAATGGTCTTTATAGCTTGGAAAATTCAGTTTTTGTACAACATTGATGTATTTTGTGGAAATTTGTTGCTCGAAAAGTGGCGACTAGACCGGAAATTTTATCGACCTGAAAAAAAGAAGAAATCACCGGGAATTTAATTAAAACAACTGGTAATTTGCTTCTAAATGTAGTAAAATTTCAGTTCTTATCATATCAATAATTTTAATCAAAAATTTGTTGAAATTATTTTTTTTACTAAAATTGAACTATTTCAGTACAAAATCTATTTGTTTTTATATTTTAAATTATCATTTTCTTTGAAAGTTAGTATCATTTTTTTTTAATTTTCCTTTCCACTTCAGTAATTATCATTTTAGTTAAAAATACATCTTTTAGTAGAAAATAACATTACTTCGTTGAAAGTGCAACTCATTGGTTAATTCACCACTCGTTGAAAAATGAGATGTTTTGTTAAAAACTCGTTTTTTCATTGGATGAAATGAAATTTTTTAGGCTGAAAGTTTGTTTAATTTGTTGTAAATTTGTTTCTTCTTTAATTGAAAAGGTTGAAAATAATGATTTTTCCAACCTAAAAAATATAACTCTTATTCCAGTTGAATATTCCATATTTTAGTTACAAATTCATCTCTCTGGCTAAACATTTATCTTTGAACTCAAAGTTGAATCAATGTTTGGTTTAAAAATTATATTTTGTAGTTGAAAAATCGTCTTTTTTGGTTGAACATTTATTTTTAACCTAGAACTGAATTATTTCAGTTTTGGTTGATGATTTATTTTATTTTTTAAAGTAAAAATTAGTTTTTTGTTGTTGAAAGTTCTTGTTTTTTAAAATTTGAAATTCAACTTTTTGGTTGGAAATTTTTTTCTTGAATATAGAATTCAACTATTTAATTAAAAATTCCTTTTTTTGTTATGCAACTGTATTTTTTGATAGAAATAGATTTCTTTAGCTGATTAATTGATAAAATCCTTTTATTTATATTTCATGAAAATGTTGATAGTGCGTGGGAATAATAAAATGTCGTCGCTGTGCTACAATGACAGTCGTTTTTTGAATGCAAAATTTTCATGAAATATTTAAATCGTGATCACTCTTTGCATAAATGTAGCTCTTTTTCAATTTTCGACTTTTTACTTGAACAAAAGGGATACTTATTCGAAGATATTCCACATTTTCGCAAATGAAAAATCCGGAAATCACGAATATTCACATAAGCTTTCGAGCTTCAATTTTTCTGTAAGCTCAGCCCTTTATTCTTTTAAAGTGAAGTTTGTAACATGAGTTGAAAATATCCGTATGAGAGCGTTCACATATTACGTAAAATTATTATTTTATGCCTTTTAACATCCTCCCCCCGCAAGCAACGTACCGTTAAACTTACTTTGTACTCTCTCCCCCCCACACATCACTACATTTCGTTTTTTGTACTTTTTCAAAAACAGAATAAACGTTTTCGAAACAAACAAATCTGCCAGTTGCACGGTCACAGTCACGCGCGACGCGCCTGGCTCACTTCGCTGGCTAAAATGAGCGTGTCCAGGGCACACGAACGTTTGTTCTCGCGCGTCGCGCTCGATAATGTATGTAAAATGTATTTTACTGTCCTCGATAAAAGTTCTTACAATGATAATTATTTTGAACTTCATTCTGACACACTGAGGATCTCGAAAGTGGTATTTCATTTGATCTTTTAGTGATTATGTACATTTCACAAAGTTTTTTCGTTATCCTGAACATTTTCCATTTTCTTCATTATGCAGTTCTATATTGTTATAACTTTGATATGCTTTCCGGATAACCATAAAAACTCAAGAAATGTAGCTTAACGAAACAGCGTCTCAATATTATTTTATTTTCAGGAATTTCTGCTCATAAAAATTATCGCAAAATGAATGACATGGGAAAATGCTTGATTTGCAACAAGCTGTTATCGACTGGGAAATTTGTGAAGCCAACAGATGCAGGATTAAAATCTTTAAAAGTAGTTAGTGATCGTAGAGATGATGGTTTGTGGAATAAGATAATAGGTTTAAAAAACGTTTTGCTTCACGTTAGCTGCAGAAAACATTACACTTGCGAAAGTAGTATAAGAGCAGCACTAAAGGAAATAGATGTGAATATTGAAAATGAAGAAAAAACTGATTTAAGATTAAGATCAACTGAGGAAAAAAACATAGAAAAAAATGCTTGTTCTGCTTAAAGATTATCGAGGTCGATTATATAAGATTAGACCAAATAAAGGAAATTCATAAACGTCAACCCATTTCCTATGTACAAAACCATTCTTTTAGAGACAGCATTATTGACAGGGCAAAAGAAATTAACACTGACAGTGCACAAAAACTTATCAATCGATTAAGTAAAATTTCCAATTTAGTGAAGATAGATGCTGTGTACCATAAACAATGCTGCTCTAATTTTTTCGGAAATAATTCTGAGGAAGGCAGAAACGTAGTGCGTGATGAAGTACAGTGTATAATGGAAGAGATATATAATACCCTGGAGGAGAGTGATGATTGCCAATTTTCTCTTAAAGAAATACTTCGGCATTTAAGTTCGAATCTTTCAAAATATGTACCGTCTATAGGAACTGTTAAACAAAAATTGAAGGAGAGATACGGAGATAACATTATTTTAAGCTCAAATCAACGTAAAGGGACTGTCATCTGCTTTCTAAATGTGGGTCACAACATTTTAACAGAATCGTGGTACAAGGGAAAATGTGCAAATGAGGCTAACGAAAGCAGCGGATTGTTTTGGCGGCTGCACAAATTCTTGTGGAAGATATTAAATCGAAGCAATTTGAAAACTATGTGTATCCAGCATGTGCGGGATTTACTAGTGAGGTAAATACAGCAATTCCAGAAAGATTGATGACTTTCTTAACAGCTCTCATCATGAAAAGAAGAAAGGGTGATTGGACAATATTAGAAAAAAAGTGTGAAACAATCGTTCATGCCATAATGGCAGCTTTGAGGCCGCGATCATTTATTTCCCCATTGCAGTTGGGCGTCGCAGTACTTCTGAATAGGAAATTTGAGTCAAAAAACATCTTAAATCTTTTATATAATCTAGGATTATGTTCATCTTATCACGATGCAATCAACTTTCAAACTTCTTCATTATTTGCTGAAGAAGTGAAAATAGCAGAGGGCACTTCCACTCAGTTTAGCGGTGACAATGCGGATTTTAATTCGGTAACACAGGATGGATATAATATCATTCATATTATGGGTATTGTGCAATGCATTATACCTGCCTCGGCCTTTCGTACATTGAAGCCTATACCAAAATTAAAATCACAACCTTCATGTGAGGAGATAGCAAAAATTAGTAAGTTTCCCATACAACATTTTGACAAACCGGACGGAAGTGGATTAAAGAACATTATCATGATTGATTTACGGAATTCGATTTCTTCTGAATAATACATGGAGGCACCGTCACCTACTGATTTGCTGTGGATGTGTGGAAAGTTCTTGAACGTTCCAAAAGTTCCTGGTTGGAATGGACTTATGCAAAAGCTGACAGAGAATGAGCCTTTCGAGTGTTCGCTGATTCTATACCTTCCCTTCGTGAATCCACCTACTGGAAATTACGACATAATACTGACAGTATTGTGATCAACAGCAAAAAAGGATGAAGACATCGGCCGGAAAACTACTTTCGTTATGCTTGACCACCCTCTATATATGAAAGAAAAAGACATAACTGCGTCAAAGAAAGAAGATCCACTTCTGTCAAGAGTCGTTGTGAGGCTCGGAGGTTTTCACCTGCTGATGTCTTTTCTTGGATTTATTGAGGTCATTATGTCCGGAAGTCGCCTAAACGAAGTATTATGCCTCATGTACGCACCAGAAACAGTTCACAAAATGTTTACTGGACACTCGTACTCGAGAGCCATACGAGGACATTCTTTGATTTATTTAGCTTTAGCAAAAATGTTGCTTTCCAACCTTAATATTTCTTTCCAACAGATCTCCCATGTTCATGATTTGTTGAAAGACTTTGAAGAAAGTACTCTTGATTTTCCACCAACTAAGTACGATACATTCTTGACAGCAATAAATGTTTACGACGGTAAGAAGATATATTAAAGTGGAAAGAACCTTGAAATTGGAATTTGCATTTGCAATGTGTAGGAAACATGATTCCGTACTTCCATGCTGCTGGTCATCTACCCTACGCGAAAGCTAGTGAACTGTATCTGCAAGATATGTGAAATCATCAAAAGAAGATAGACGTCACAGAGTACAAAGAGTTTACAGATGCAGGGAAATTCACGACCAGGTTTTCTGATAAATTATGGGCTGGCCGATTTTCGGATCTGATCATCGAGACAACTTTAATGAAATTGTTAAAGAGTTTTGGTAGATTGACGCACGGAGGAGGAATGACGGACAGTGTCTCTAATAAATGGATTCTTTCAATGCCAGCAGTAAGCGCTGTTTGTGATTCGATTGAGGAATATGCTAATGTATCGTTTACTTCTTCTGAACAACATGTGCATGTTGGAGAAAGTCGAATTCAAAGAGATGATCAAGACTGTTCAAAAGTTCATGACTTTTTCCACTTGCATCCACCTTTTCCAGAATGCAAAGAAATAATGTCGACTGCAACAGGTATCGTTGGTAATGATAAAGTCAACTGCTTTAATGCATTGAAAGTCGGTATTACTGCTATGGAGAAGGTGGCAGGAAAAAAAATTCCATGAAGTAAAACTAAAACTTTTAGATAAGGTGATTTCTCTGGACACCATGAACTCTTCAATAAAAGTTGATGGACTATTTATACCTATTGATCCGCTTCTGCTATTCCACAGAATAGCGATCATAAAAAGAACTGACGAAGAGCTTGAAAAATATTTATAATACGAGCTTTCTCCTTATCCTCTGTCTTTATTTGATAACAATGGAATGAGAAAAACAGCAAAGGCTGCTTTGTAAAAAATATTTGAATTGACAAAATTGGAGGACCTCTCGTTGGACGATTCTTATTGCTACGTAGTAGATGGAGGATTTTTGTTACATCAGTGTACTTGGCAGCAGCGACAAACATTTGGAGACATTTGCGAAGCGTACGTTCAATTTGTAAAAAAGCAATATGGAAATAACATTGTAGTAGTGTTTGGCGGATATGAGGAAAGTGCTATCAAATCCAAATGTGCAGAGCGCCAACGTCGTTATTTGAAAAAATATTGCGTAGACTTTCGTTTCGGACAAGGAACCGTTGTTTCAGTCGGTCAAGGGAAGTTTCTTTCGAATGACAGTAACTAAATGCGTCTTATACGTATGTTACAAACGACGTTTGAAGCACACCAATTGAAGGTCCATGTTGCCAAGGACAATGCTGACACACTGATTGTAAAAGAAGCTATGGAAAGTTCCACAAATCGGGTAGTTGTCGTTGGTGAAGATGTTAGTCGTCTAGTACTTTTAATTGCACATTTGATCAATCCAAACAGAGATATTTATTTTTTAAAACCAGGAAGAGGTAAAGTTGGCAAGAAAATATATTTACCCACTATAATTCAAGAGCATCACCCACTTCTAAAAGATAGCATACTACTTTTGCACGCGTTCAGCGGATGTGACACAACATCAGCTCTCTTTCAAATGGGAAAATTAAAAATTGTAAAACTCTTGGGTCAGTGCGAAGATTTGAATGATGTCGTAGCAGTTTTCAACAACATTGAATCGTCACAAGATGCCGTATTTGAAGCCGAACAGAATTTTTTTTTGGTTTTGTATAGTGCTTCAGCGAGCACTTCCTTCAAGGAGCTTCGTTATCACTGTTTTCGACTGTTTTCTTCGAAGAATAATTACAACCTCGCCACACTTCCACCTTCAGAAGGAGCCTCCCGACAACATAGCTATCGAGTTTATCACCAAGTGCAGACATAACGTGGGTGTGAAAAAAATCCTACTCAGTGGGGTTGGAAATTAAACGGCAACATTTTAAAACCAATCCAAAAATTGGAACCTCCCGAACCTGGTGATATTCTTAAAACAATTTCATGTAAGTGCACAAAAGGGTGTATTACAAGTTGCAGATGTTGCAAAGTCGGATTAAAGTGCTCAAAACTGTGCTCTGATTGCCAAGGAGACACCTGTCTGAACTCGAATCGCTTGGATGAAGATGGCGAAAATCCTGATGGTGACGGCATTGATGAGAATGATGAAAGAGCCGAAAATGACGTTAATGCTGAAAATGACGAAACCATCGCAAAAGAGGACAATGAAGAATATGATGAGTATGCCCGGATTGAGATTATGACAAATACTGAAGATAATACGCAATTCTCCCGCCATGATGAGAGTTTCAGTTCCGATACCTTTATTTGTTTACAAGAATCACTTCCGTCTACAGAGAAGGAGCCAAGAAGAATAGAAAATGAAGGACAACTTGTAAGCGGTAAGAATTTGGCAAAACCTTTTTCATTGAAAATAAAAATGTAATAACTGCTTCGCACAAATGTTTGTGGCGAAGTAACTGAGAGGATTTTTATTGTATGCTGTATAAGAAATTTGGTAAGTTTTCAAAAAATCGGTGGAATGCATGTGTCACAGTGCAGAATTTGGCATGACATTCCGTATAAATTGATTAAACAGTTTGTTACGTGCTGTTGTTCTAATGCCATTCCATTACACATTTGAGAAGAAATGGACAGAAAATTGCAGCAAGCTCATCAGGACTACATTTCGAAAAAAAACATCCATGGCATTAATTAATGAAGAGAAACTTAAAAAGCATATAACTTTTCCAATGTAGAGGGAAATTAAAAATATCATTAGCTATTACGATAATTTGCATGCATATTAGTTTGTGACGCACCAAAAGCTGTCACAAAAATGTTTATAATTTTTGACAAAATGTTGATTCAAATCTTTAAAATGCTCGAAAATATTGGCATTTTGATTTAAAATATGTGGTTAATAAACTTGATCTGTTTTTTTTTGGAAACCTACAAAATATTTTAAAGGTCAGGTTGATTGGGCAAATTGTTCCAACGTTAGCGTGGCTTAAAATTCAGTCAATCACACATGCATACAGACAGACACCTACAGCATTTTAGTTTTTAAAATGTTAAAAAGTGGGTGAAATATGGCGGCTGTCGAAAAATACGTTTTTCGATTATTATTATTGCAACAGGATTTCTAGTATATTTCAATGTGATATTTTTCAATGAAGGAATTTTAATGTGGACCGAAATTTCAACATTTTGGAAAAAACTAATATTTAGATGAAAATAAATCGAAATTTTTAGAAAAATCGTCGCCATTTTATAAAAAAAAATCCACATTAATATTGCTAATGCAAAAAAAATGTTGCTTCTAAATATATTTGAAACACTTTTTAGTTGTATTTTGAAGTCAAAAAGATGAATATTCAACCGAAGAAATGAATTTTTAACTAAAATGATGAATATTCAATTAAAAATATGTATTTTTAACCAAATACTTCGTTAAATTTTTCACCCAAAAGCTTATTTTTCTGCCAAGAAGATTAATTTTCAACAAAGTACATGAATTGTTATCCAAAAATGAATATTTTCAATCAAAATTAGAAAAGTTATCCTTTTAGAAGAATAAATGTTAAAAAACAACTAATTTGCAACAATAATTTTTTAACCAAGAATAGAAGAATTAAATTTTTAGTTAGACCGATCCAATTTAATACAAAAAATGAATTCTTAACAAAATAATTCAATTATAATCCTAAAAGATGAATTTTCTACTAAAAAAGATAGTTTCAAATAAAGTATATAAATTTTCAGCTAAGAAATATAAATTCACAAACGAAATATTAAATAGTAAAATTTGCTGATAGCAAAGTAAATTTGAAACAAATCAAAAACGATGTTTTAGCAAAATTAATTTATTTTCAACTAAAAATGTTAATTTTCAACTAAAAAGAAACGATTTTTTAACTAAAAATATGAAATTTTGACCAAATAGTTGAATTTGCAACATAACAGATGAATCTTCTATCAACAAAAAAGACGATTTTTTAACTGAATAGTTATTTTTCGACCAAATAAATGATGAGTGGTTAAAAAAAGTAGAACTCTTAAATTTCCTATAAAACAAATAATTTTTGAACGAAAAAGATTACCCTTCTGTCACAGAAGGTAACTTTTGCACAAAATTGGAATAATTTCAGTGAATTTTCAACTAAAATTATTAAATTATTACAAAATTAAAATTATTACATGCATTCTTAACTGAAAAGATAAATTTTAAACCAAACATAAAATAGTTAAATTTTCAGTTAGTAAAATAAATTTTTAACAGAAAAAAAACATGATAAAGAATTTTTCAGCAATATAGTTAAATTTTTTAGCAAAGAAATGTATTTGTAATGAAAAAGATCAATTTTCAACAATTGAGAGTATGCTTCTAACAAAAAAGACGAATTTTCACCTTAATCAGATAGATTCTCAACCAAACCTGGTGCTCGACCCGATACACCCGGATCGTTAGATCACCATTTGGAGTTGTTTTTGTTATTCACAAAATATAATTTTTGAAAAAGTTCTCGTAGAATACGTATTATACTACTTGGTGCTCGATCTGGTTTACCCAGATCGTCGACATACAATTTTTAGATATTCTGTCTGCTGGAACAATTTAAGTTTTAAAAAATTTCTCGTAGAATACGTGCTAAGCTACCTGCTGCGTGATCTGGTGCGCCGGGGTCATCGCTATATCATTTGTAATTGTTTTCGTTATTTACGAAATTAAAATGTTTAAAAGTTCTCGTAGAGTATGTACTACCTGGTGCTCGATCTGGTGTACATAGATCGTCGACACAAATTTTTTAGTTATTTTCGCTGTTGGAATTATTTCTAGTTTGAAAATTTTTTTGTAGAATACATGCTAAATTACCTGATCCTTCACCCGTTGTACTCTGGTCATCGACTCACCATTTTCTCGTAGATGACGTCTTGAATGACGTGGTGAACGATCCGATGCACCCAGGTAGTGAACTTACCATGTAGAGACATGTCGGCTATTGGCAAGCCTAATATTTTAATTTTTAGCTAAGGCTAATTTCCGCTAACACTTAGATTTTTTTTGTGTATTTATTCATTTGTGTTTAGCCTCTCCTAAGCGTGCGAGAGAGTCAAGAGCAAGGCTTGCGCTATGCCACCATTAAACCATGCCTTATGCATTAATGATTGGATGATGTTGCTTTTTGAAAATTTCCTAAAGTCCAATAATAGAAACTATTTTTCCGCAAATCCTTTCTAAAAAATGGGAAAAATGTAGCAGATTGCGTCCACCTTTGAAAATTTTGCCAAAGTTCAATTCAAACCAAATAACGTTCTACCGTGGGTGAAGCATGGGAGAGGGTCCATTAGCCATGCTTGACCCATTCTCCATAACCATGGGACGACCGAGAGAGGACCATGGGTGAACATTGACCAATCTTGAGTCACGCTTACCCCATGCTTAACCCACGCTCAACCCACGCTTATGCCATTGTTGACCCATGGTTCACCCATTGAAACTTTTTCACGCGGGTGGTTTTAAAATATATTTGATACCTAGTAAAAATGTTGATTGAAATTTCCGAATCCTTTCTCAATCCTTCATAATTAGAATAATTTGCAAGTCTTCTTCTAAACCTTAAGACCCCTTAAAAAAACTGGAAAATAATAACACAAACATAAAGACATACACACTTACAGATATACTGGTATACAAACATCGAACATTCAGACGACTGCATTGCACTTACATGAATGAGAATATTAATTAATGACATAAATAGGGTTGTTTTACGATTTAAGATAAATTCATTTTTTAACACATGAGTTTAATACGAACTGAAGGTGCGTTTTCATTCTGTTTTCTGTTGAGCCGTTTAACAGAACAAAATTATTAAAAATTGAAGGCGGTAAAACACTTTTTCAAATTGGTGCCACGTGGATGTCACGAGACTCAGAGGTTCTCATAATTATCTATCAGGTGACGACGTGGCTTTGATGAAAAACTTGAAAACTAACGGAACTCATGATAAAGAGGTTAGGCCACGGTCTGTTGCCAATTCTAACTATTTTGATTTGATAGCTTTATTTGTTAAGCTTTATGTGACAAAAAAAAGTTATCCTGTTATAATATTTGGATTCAGAGTCAGTAGTACGTTGAGGCAAAGCATTAAGTTTAATTATTAACACATTTTTAAAGCCTATATATTAACGAATTGTTCAGTAAACATGAATCCATTTAAGCACTTTTTAAATGAATTCTTCATACATACCATAAATATATGTTTTTTCGGTAGATTTGCGATATTGGCTTTTACGAAACCCTCCTTTGACATTTTTAAGCAATATTTTGCGACTTCTATTTTCGATGTACACACAACCAAAACAAAACATCGGCATAGAAAAAGATATTTGAGAATCAATGACACATGAGCTGTGATTGGTGAAATATACGACCCTTTGACGTAAAAGAGGCCCTCCAATCGACATTGTGATAGAAAGTTCATATTCCAACATTAAATTAAAAATAGTAAACAATATGTCAAAAAAGAACCTTGCCAATTTTGGGCCCGTCCGAACAGTGACGAGTGCTATATCGAAAGAACCGGTATGAAGAGTTGATTAATAATTTCATGATTTTATGTCTGTTTTTTAACTCTGGTAGATATAACCTAACAATGTTGCATTACTGTTCCCACTTTCTAGGATCAGCAAAATAATGTCATTGAAAAATCTGAAAAATTTAATTCTTGGCTGTACATATATTGAAATTAAATGAAAATCTTACTATTCAGATTCTTCATTAGAGCTTTCTAATTAGAGAAAAATGTCAGTGATGTGTTCGGCAGGAAAACGTGTATCATGACTTTGGTGTTGTTCATATCCAAGATACCAAGGAATAGTCATTATGTGGACACAGCACCCTACGGTTCGCCGGCCATTTTTAAAAGAACAGTAGTATCCTTTAATTGAGTTTGCTCTATTACCATTTTTTTCACTTAGAACGTAAACATAGTATCGGATTTTGTTTTGACGACGACTTTTTATCCGACCTCTTACGAGAAGAGGATCTTTAATTGAAACACCATATTTTTCAAGATTTTTAAACATAGTGTCACAAGCTACTTCGACTACATTTCGGCTTGTTTCCTGTACGTGTTCTGCATAATATGATCTTGCCTTATTTGATAGGATCCTAATGCTATTTTTTGTACGTCGCCTTTCGACAAAATACGAAATCCATCTAGATCTTCTGATTCTAAAGAAATAAAAGATTTCACTTGGCGATTAAGGTTCAAGTCATTAACAATTACAGCCATTATATTTGTCTAAGACAATCTATCTAACATGTATTGAGCTATTAGTTCGTCATCATCGTCATCACTTACTATAGCGGAGTGGAAGACATTTAGTAACTAAACGCGAGTAATTGGTAGATGTCACTAAGCTGTGTTTCACCGTGAAGAATATTTTCAGGCATTTTCATGACATATTTTTGACTTTCAAGAAAACGTACAACATCTCTGAAGCCTTTGTCAAGAAGAAAAATATCTCCAGATCTAAAAAAATTCTTTACATCTGAAAAATGATTGAATATTTCTTGCATTATGGAAGCGTCATTTTCCGACCCTGGAAATGGACCGAAGACGTCAATAATGTATCCATTGGGGGCAATACATATCATTGGCTTCACTAAACAACAGTGCTCATGCAAATTAAACGACTTTCTTTGAAATACGTTATTACTACTTTTAAATGTATACACGTAGGTCCCATCCCAGATTGTTATCATAGAAAAAGTTTCTTTCCGAAGGAATAGTTTACACGATATTTTATTGCACTTATTAAGGATCCGTTGCCTTGTCATGTGAGTAAAACCTAAGTGTTTAGCAACAAAATCTTTCGTAAGCGCCTCTCTAGCCTTGACCATGAGATACTCAGCAGTGCTGCGTTTTCCGTTAACAAATGTATCCGCAATCTCTTGGTCAGGGCAACTTTTCTTTAGTTTACAAAGGTAACAAGCTAAAGCCGTTTCCGGATGACGTTTTTCCACTTCTTTCAATGTCGGAATCTCATTCAACATTTCAGGAAATTGAGTTTCATGTAGACCAGTATATCGATGGATAACTGCATCATCAATATATTCAAAAAAGTCAAAATTGATAGTATTACTTTTTTTATCTTTCAAGAGGCCTCTAAGTAAGTCAATCATGTCCGTTATTTGTTCAGGTTGAAAAGTATTTGACGATTTTTGAAGTATTTCATCCCAATGTACTTTATTGTGATCAAAGAAACCCGTGCACCATCAGGTACGTAAAAGCGATGGTCGTTTAGTACTTGAGATCTAGTATTTTCTGAAACACGGAAACGATCTTCATCACTACCAAAAATGCATTTTTTTACTGCAAGTAGCTCTTTCTAATTCTAGTTTGATGTTCCCACTTTCTTCTGTTTGGGTTGGCATCGGTTTTTCTAAAAATCGGAGAAAACGGCACCAGCATGCGTAACAAACGAAGTCAGTGCGTTCTATTTGAATTCCAGCTTCATCAGAAGCTTGTTCATGAAAGTAGTTAAAAGGTCTTTCATTTTTCGATAGGCAGTGCTTTCGTTCTTTCCTTAAGTGCTTTGTACAGGAACAAAAATGATCAGTATCTGCTTCGGGGTGACCCCGTACCAGTGGCTGACGTCTCCCAACTGTTACATTCGCCGCTCGCATGTCTTCCCTTCCAGGGCGAACGCCAGAGGCATTGTCACGACGAGATCTTTTTCTCTCTGCCATGACGGCTTATAATTTCATACCCAGGGACTTAGCCGATAAGTATCTAACTCTAAAGAATACACTAGGTATGCCTAAGCTTAGATACTATCGTTACCACCGTCAACCACGTGGAGATGCCCTGCAGTGATCCCAACTTTGGCATGTTAAGCTACTGCGCTTGCCCGGCGCAGTGACTGTCATTGGTGGCTTTTGGCGCGCGATTCAAACCGGGTATGATTAATAATGATTGAAATTAAAATAGATCATTATTATAAATTGTACATTAGTATCAGAAAGTACGTAATTTATGATATTAGGTTAGAATAAAATACCAATGCATATATTTTGTAAATAATAACACATTCCCTTTCAATTCGAAAGATGAATTTATATTTCATTCAAAAAGGTTTCTGAAGAAAAAACAATTTTTATTTAACGAGACGAGTCTGTACCGAAATTTTGTTTAAAATAGGCGATTTTTTTGGTACAAGTAGACACTGGCTCGATTTTTATTATAAGCCATGATGATTTTTGTTCTTTTGTTTTCAAATGAAATTTTCACATGAAATTATGCCCATATTTATCCATATTATATTAAGCGTTAGAAATATATTGATTAAAAAATTATATGGTGAAATGTAAGTTAGTCTTTAAAACCAAAAGAAACTATTAATTACAAAATATACGCCAAATTATTTTTTTCTTAACTTGAATCGCAATTTACGTCATTTCTGATATTTATAGGTAATTTAAAATAAGTATATTTTGTCAATTAAATCCGGTTTAAATCGCGCGCCAACAACGTCCAATAAGGTGCACTGTGCCGGTCGAGCGCAGTAGCTCACCATGCCAAAGTTGGGATCACTAGTGCTCTGGACACATAGAGAGATTTTCTTCCGCTTTATTTACCAGTGAGAGCATTTTTTATCTTTTTAAGTTTAGATTTTATTTCGTGGAACGTACAAATGTTCGGATGTAACTATTCATATTAAATACGTTTATATTTTTCAGAATTTTTGCATTGAAACGGAATTGCAAAGAAAATACTTCATAAAAAAATCGCGATGTGCATTGTGAAGCTTTGAATTTACATATTTTGCAATATTATAAGATGTACTAAAATTATTATAAAAGAAAATCAGAAAAAGTATTCAACAATGCCTTACTGATATAACTAAAATTGATTGCCTTCACGAAGGTCTAACTTTTGAAGAACTTATTTTTGAGCCTTGATCATATGAAACAATTTGTTCCTTTATTAGAGCCCTACATTTCTAGGGATGTCCCGTCACTGCTCGCGCGGGGCCCAAAACCCATGTAAAAATGTGCAGGGTTCTTTGTATGGGAGTTTTTTGAATCAGAATTTTATATACTATAAGATTCATTTTTTGGAAACATGATATCTGACTTTGAAAACAATCCTATTACGTAAAATGAAGGACTAATTACGACTTTTCAAATTACTTGACCCACTGATTTGTCGCTACCAAAAAGCTAAAGCATGAATTTTGTAGCTCTGAATGCCACATAATTTTTAAAAAAGTAGGACATCACTTTTCTAGATTTTAATGTAAAATAATTGCAAAGAATGTCTAATCTCCCTAGCTGTCTGAGAAAGCAATTCATTTCCTTCATTACGTCTCAAAAATCGAAAAAAATTTTAAAATGTTTTTCAAGCTTCTCGCATAAAATCTGGTAAACCTTAAAATCCAGGAAAATCTATGAATACCTTTAAACCCGCTTGAAATATTTTGAAAAACCTTGTAATCTTCAAAATATTAGGACATTATTTTGAAATTTTTTTGAAATGCTAGAATCATGTGAAACAATTTTAAGTATTGGGAATTCCTATTCGATTTATTTAAATCCATGGAAATACATTAAAAATTATGAAAGAATCAGTTACATTTTCAGTACATATCTAGAAGTCTACGTTCAAAATTCAAATGATTAACCTTTCAGGTTCAAACAGTTTAAATAATATTATTAATATTTTAATTATACCTATCGGTTGCAGGCCGTTTTGAGCATGGGAGAAAAATCATAATATTAATGGGACTAATATAATTATTGTACATGTTGAAATCAATTTTACCTCAAGAATCAGTTTTAATGAACTGTGTAAACAATTTTTTTTCCCCGAAAGTGACTTATCAAATGTAAATACCTCAGCTGATCTAAGCTAATGCTTGTAACCTTAGAGATTATGACTAAAGTATACACAGAAAGAAGAAAATAACTGTGATCGCCGTGACTCACGGTGCTGATGCGGGGGGGGGGGGGGGGGGGGGGGGGGCGACAGTAATTACCCGAGGAAAAAATCTACTTTCGTCACGTGTTGCATATAATATTTTATTTCTCTCTTGACCGTGGCCAAACTTTTAGCCCTAAAAAGCCAGTCCGACGCATTTTTCTATAGCTTTGTTCGCGTGTCGAATTCGGATCGACTAAATTTTACTTTTGCACCACAAATTTTACTTTCGGCCCGCTAATTTTATTTTCTCCCCGTAAATTGTTTTACTTTCACCCAGCTAATTTTACTTTCGCCCCGCTGATTTCACTTTCGTTCCGCTAATTTTACTTTCGCCCAGAAAACTTAACTTTCGCCTCGCAAATGCGGCTTGCGGGAAGTATATGCTACTTTCGCCCCTATTTTGGGGGTCAATAGGTGGCCATTTGAGTCGAGTGTGAACTAGAAGCAATTTTTGGGATAAAAATCAGCCGACTTCTCAATTCTTAACGGATCAGAGCTTTTTCTTAATACTCGTGAAGAATCCGGCTTTAACATACGGGGGCAAGTATTTAAAATTTGTTATTCAACTTAAAAGTTGCAATTGGTTATATTTGCGATATTTATTTAACTCCATTCATTGATATTTTTGAAAAAAAGTTTACAATTAGTGAATTTACTTTTATTGAACCAAAATGTAACTTATAAATACATATCCTGAATTTGGTTAATTTTTATAAACAAATTAATGCATATAACTCTTAATTGCTGTAAATTCGGATTTCAGATGTATTACTTACATAGATTTTGTTGAAAAAATGTAAAGAATCAATTTTTAATTACAAACAAGCACCAAATAACAATGATAGTTAATGATATAAACAATTTTTATAAACAAATTCACTTATTTAGCAATTTATATGCACCGACAAATTTTCTTTTTTTGTGGAATAATTTATTTTTTTGTAAAGAACAAGAATAGTACAAATTTTAATTCCATGAAACAATATTTTTCATTGTTATAAACAATTTCTATAAACAAATGCACTTACTTGGCATATCCAACTTGTGCACAAGTGAGTTTTATTCAACCCTACTTATGATTGTTATAAACAAATTAACACATTTTAGTGTCACTTCAATTATCTATATTGATATCAAAACGCTTCTTGAATGGTTCTGTCATTTTTTTCTGCTTCTTACCTTTCAAGAAGAAATGAATAAACGTGAATGTCCCATAGAATATCAGCGAATGGAGATATTATGCACTACCTCATCATTCCATCGGATCCGCGACTGACCTTTTTGAGGAACAAAGAAATGAAAAAAATGTAGAAGCAATTAGAAGATGCTAAAAGTCTGCTCCTGCAATGATATGTTGCGTAAATTTGTTAATTTTACAAAATGTACAACCTTGACATTATCATAACTTAATTTGTTTACTAAAATTGTTTATAGCAATGACAAATATTTTTTCCTGAAACTATGGATACCATTCTTGTTTTTTACATAAAAATAAATGATTCCACAAAAAACAACAAGTTTGTATGCTTATAAATGCCAAATGAGTAAATTTGTTTTTATTAATTGTTTACAACAATGGCAAATATTGTTTCATGGAACCCCTAACGAGCATTGTTCTTGTTTTTACATGAAAAGACATAATTTCGTAGAAAAGCCCAATTTTTTATGTATATAAGTGTCACATAAGTGAATTCGTTTATAAAAATTGTTTACAAGAATGGAAAATATTATTATATGGAACTCTAATCCCTACCATTTTTGTGTTCTTTACATGAAAATAAATGATTTTTGAAAATGAAAATTGTTCATAACAATTACGAATATTGTTTCCTTATACTCTAATGTGTACCATGTTTAGTCTTCACACGAAAAGAAATGATACCATGACAAAGACCAATTTTCTATGTATATGAGGGCCAAATAAGTGATTTTAAAAATAAAAACTGTTTAAAATATAAAATATTATTGTTTTTTGGATCTTGTTTGCAATTGAAAATTGATTCTTCACATTTTTCTAACAAAATCTATGTAGGTAATACATTCGAATTCCGATTTTGCAGCAGTTAAAAGTTATATTCATTAATTTGTTTATAACAATTAAAAAATGCAGGATATTTATTTGCAAGTTACAGTTTTATTCGACAAAAGTATGTTTGCTAATTATATACCTTTTTGCAAAAAAACAATGAATCTGGCTAAGTTAATATCGCAAATATAACCTTAATGCACGATTCTTCACGAGTATTAAAAAAAAGATCTGATCCGTTGAAAATTGAGGAGTCGGCTGTCTTTTGTCTCAACAAAGTGCTTTTTTCCCACTGAGTGCCCCATCGGCGCTCTCTTCAATAAGCCTGGAACACCCTGCATATATTAGTGCTTTCAACAAATAAAAAATAGACCAAACAAGCCTTAGGGTGAGCCTAACTATAAGTAAAGTGGCGCATCTACAGCCCCATTCGCATAGCAGGATCCATTCTTATTTTTCCAATATTTCGGGTGAGTGATTAACTTTTTTGAAAAAGTAGTTTTATTAAAAGATAAAGAACTTATATGCAAATTTTGTGCTTCAGAATTAACAATAGTTTAAAATAAAAACAGCTTATGAACTATTAATGCAAAATACTTATTTAGCTTACGTAAATTCATTCTAATTGATTCCTAAGTTTCAAAATACTTTACTTGAAATCACTATGCTATAAATTCCCCCAAAAAGTAAGCGTTAAGATAGATTTTTACTATACCATTCAGCTCGCGGGAGTTAATTACTTCCAAATACTACCCCACAAACAAAACTTCACTTAAAACGAACTACTTTCAAATCTCGCGCCATACGAAATTACCAATCACAGCTCACATGGAAAGGCCCCACATCAATAGCATATTTTCTACAACCACACCAACAACAACATAATCCATAAATAACATTTAATAATCAGCAATTACGTCGCAAAATGTTATAGTTAGTTATAGTATATAGTTATATATAGTATACAGTTATATGTTATAGTAGTTATAGTTGTAAGTCTTTGTACACTCAAAATCATGATAAAGCCAAAAAAATTACACCACTCGACATAAATAACGAAGTGAAAGAAGCAAAGTATGTTTAAGTAGCCCAAAAGTATAATGCTACATATGAGCTGGCCTTCGAATAATTCGACAGATGGAAAAAACAAAACAAAAAATGTTCGGTCAGTGATCATCATAGTTATCAAAATATTTTCACTGCACAGGACGCTCTCGCATTATTTGGGTAAAGGGCTTTCAGACGCTATCTTTTTAGACATCTCTATAGGCTCATAACATATGGCGGTTTCAAATAAAATATCATACATCACTCCTTATCGATCCTTTGTAGTCCATTTCAATAAAATCTTTTTAAAATAACTGAAATTTCAAATCTACATTAAATTTGTTATTTTGAACTTTCCATTAAAATTATCAGATATAACCCCTTAAGAAACATATTATCCTCTGTTTCTTGTTGCGGATTTGAATTTACATTTGGATTGTTTGCCTAAAGACGACTCAGTTGCTGGTGTTCCTCGTTCGGGACTTTCTGCTTCTGCTCCTTTTGGCAGACATTCTCCAGACACGACTCTTTCCGTTGCCATGCCTAATTCTTATACCAGATCTCCTTCACCTGCCGAACCGGAATCCAGAACCGAATATCTGGATTTCAGAGTTACGCTTTCCTCTTCATATGTCAATTAAATTTATAACGTATCAAGATGTTTATAAACCCATTCATGAATCCATTCCAACCGGTCAAAAAATTCTATTAGCAACGCCCATTGGTGACGTCTTTGCAGTAATAGACTAAACAAAAAGAGGAGAACATTATGATCGTCGATTATTCACTCTTGCAGGGACATCTTTTGGTGCCAGGGAAAACGGAGCGAAAATAAAAATATACAGCTGTCTAATTAATGTATTGACCGGAGAAGAAAATGAGGAATCCACATTAGGTAGCACCAAAATAATATTGAAGAGTTTTAGAGTGGTATGTGTGAAAAATACAATTAAAGGGTCCAGGGTCTAAACCTGTTAACTGACATTTTTTCAAAATTATATATTTTTTTGTATCCTCCGGAAGTTTTATTATATATCCCTAAAGTTGGATGTGTTTAACATGTGGTTTTGAACATAATGACCCACAATACTTTCTTTACTGAAATTTACTTTATCCCTTACTCACGTACTCTACAAATCCATAGAAAAAATGAAAGATAAAGTTTACATTGAACCCAGGTGAAAGATTATACCGTAACATAAATTGACTTTACCGGATAAGTTTTACATGAATCAAATAAAATTTTCGATTTTTAACCTTGCCTGGATAATCTTTCGCCTTATAATCGATCCACTTTTCTTCTAGATGTAGCAAAGATTGCGACGCCAGCGCTATCTATCGTGCTTTAACTTTATTAAATAGGAAAGAACCGGAGATTCCCATATGCCAGTTGATTTTTGCGCTTTTTGCTAAATGTTATTAAGTAAGTTTTAATTCCTCTACAATAGTCTAATTTATTTCGTCGAAAATATATCAGTAAGAACACATTGTTTTCGTGTTTTCTGTTACTAATTCTACCTGTTTTATTAAAGTTGTTCACTTTCGCGTGGCGCAGTAGATTAGAAAAGAATTACTCTCCTAACCTCGGTGAAACTTTTGCCGAAATATTTTTAATTTTTAACTTTGCAAGTCTTACCTACAACAAATTTTAACTTTTGTTTCTCTGTGTCGTTAAAAAATCTGGTGTCTCAATAAATAGCTCGATTTCACTCAGACATTGCCGTTTTCCTATTGTTGCTAAAGACGCCATAGCAGACGGCAGCTGTTATTCCATCGTAGGATAAAATTTCGCGAAATAGCATGTAAACTTTAACAGCGGAAAATTTTACGTGTAACAAAACTTAATTTCATTTTTTTTTGTTTCAGTATAATAATGTAATTATAGTAATTACAATTTCTTGATCATTTTCTTATTTTTGATGTCATATCCTTCTCTTTGTTGATTCAGTAACGCGATACACGCCTGATAAAATAAAAACACAAACGAACATAAACCACATATAGAGTGATACTTCTCCGCACTATTGTTCGTGGGGCAGTTATACACATAGTACAGTGTCCAGTTGAGTGTATGTGTCCGTCCAGAGTTATTTTTGGTTACTTTTACATCATTTTCGACGTTTTCGTCTACAGATCGCTATAAAAACGAAGGTGAGATACAAGTTGTAATTAGTAATACTTAAAAAATTGGTGCAATAAACTATAGGACATTTTTGCCTGAGAAAAACAATAAACAATCACCGGTAGAACACTGCAGATAACATGTTCAGTCCACTCGGCCACTCGTAGACAATATATGTAAAGCTTTTACTTGTTTTATAACTTTCAATTCAGATTAAAATGTTAGAAAACTAAGGTGTATAATATTCTCTAGTAAATTAACAGAAAATATTTTACGGTTTCAAAAAATATTATACATTGTAACAATAACAACGATTTTTCTTCGCTGTGTAAAATATCTGAAATGGCAGTTAACAGGTTTGGAACGCGGACCCCTTAATTCATTCCGCGGTTATTAAGATTTAAAAACATCTCTCCGCTCTCTTATATTTCTAATTCTTTTACCTTACTTTGCAGAATTTACATTAGCTTATCAAAGATTCAAATAGGCCATTATATTTCACTATAATATAAGTTGTCCCTCGGAATAGCAGATTACTCTAAAATCTGAAACATTATATTAATTGTGATGTCAGTTTTAACAAATTTAGTAACACAGTTTCTTTCCTTGAAACTAGCGCTGATGAAATGTAAATATTTCAGAAGGGTAAATCTGATGTCTATTATCAATAAGACAAATTGAATTTTTTATTGATGGAAACTTGTTTTAAATTTTGTTTTGGCCAGAAAAAAATCTGGGGTTTATGCCTTCAAGTACTTAGGTATAGAAAGTGAAATTTAATTATTTATTCATAAAATAAAGTTTAAAGTGCTCAAGTGTTCTTTTTAATTTCACAATAATTTTTCTAAGTTCGACTCATGTCAAACATATTTAATTTTATGAGTGGGTACGCTTGACAAAGAATGCCAAATGCGTCTCATTTAAACAAAATCGAAAAGAGTCTATCTAAATCTATCTAAAGTAGCAGTATGTGAAGGGTAAATCTCCGGCCGAATACGATATTCTCCCTGCATTCTAAAATTAATTCGTTATTCCAGTTGAATCAAATGTGTAAAAAAATGACTCATAAATATAAATATTTTTATATCTAGAATTCAAAATTGATTCTTCACTGTACTAAATTTTAATGGAAGACGACAGGCTAATAAATCAAAAAATCTCCATAGGCCACAAATGTCGTAACAATTGAAATGTCCTCGGATATTGACTTACAATTTTTAAAAAATAGAATCGTATAATTACACTGAAGGATTAATTAAGTACTAAAGCTTCCATAAAAAATCTTGCTATTTCTACTTCGACCCAAGAATGAGAAGGCATTGACTAATCGCTTCAAATGTGGCAAATTGCTGGTGAGGAAGTACAATTGTTTAGCAACCAAATTTGCATACCTAACGCCTTATGGCTTTCTTACTGAAGTGCAAGATTGTAATGTAAGATAGACATGATTACTTCAATGAAAAGAGCAGAGTCACATTTCATCATGACAACGGAAATACGTGCGAGAATCGACTTTTACAAATCGTAGGTCATCGACCAGTCAATGCAAAGCCGTGGTCCCAATTCGGCTGCATAAATGTAATGCGAATGAGTCGCATCAGCAGTCTCATTTGTTGGCTTTATAGGGCGCACTTTCTTAGAATTTATGAAATGTGTAACTTAGTTTTTTTATAAAAAATTATAATAGCAGCATCAATGCAAATAACTTTGAGATCACAAAATAGTTTTTAGAGTGCAAGGTAAAAGAATAATGTGATTTCACTTTTTACAAATAAATGATTGACTTAAAATTCAAAACAAAAAAATTTTTTTTACTAACGTAAATCCTAAACGGTTCATAAAATTGGGAAGTGGTTGAGCGCTGACGCAACTGGAGACCTAATGCAACACACGGGTTATTTAAAAACTTTCTTAATTTATGAAGCGAGATGGTTTTAAGTAACACGGAAAAAATACCATGTAGTTGAGTGTCTGGTTTAACAGTGTTACAAACCTATCCCGTAGTACGGCGACACGATTTATTATTACAAGAGTCCCTGTATAACGTTCGTTTAGCGATACAACTCAGGTAAGAAAAACAAAAAGAAGCTTAACTTCTGAATGGCTAGTTTATAATCCCCAATCTGCTTCGAGTCGGCGATTATCCTCTGACTTGGGTTCCTCTTCTTGAGTCCTTTCAGAACTCTCTCAAAGGCCTCCAATTCTCCACAGCAAGGACAAATCAAAACCGTGTAATCCCTTTGGCCATAGCGGTAGCGATACATCAAGGGAAAAACTTCTACTACTGAAAACTTCCTGCACAGAGCGTCGACTGCGAAGGTAACTTATGTCGATTTTGACGAACTCGCCTTGAGCCAACGCTCCCTGTCTTTATGACAGAATCTCTATTAGTAGTCCCAGTGATACGACCTACTATCTGACGTCAAAAGGGCTGTCTGTTTCGATGTCAGTTGGTGCATAAAGATCTCTTTGAGTTAGGACTTGTCGTAAATGTGACTGGCCGCAATGTGATTTGCGGGGATTTAAGGATGAAATTTTTTTGTTTTGACTAAGAAAGGATATTTGAAATTTTTCTTTCAGGAAGCTTGAGATTAATAAGTAAACTTGAGTCCTTCTATGAAGAAAAGCAATTTTATTTTTAACTCCTAAGTTAGAAGGTCAAATATTTAGTTTTTTTCAGAAAACTTTATCAATCAAAGCAATTTAATTGGTTTCATTTCCTTTAAAGGACATACAAAAGTCTATGGAAACTGTAGTTGACGATATTTTTTATTAATCACTCAGGTCTAAATGATTTTGAAGATAGTTTTAAAAATTTTAATTGAATATATCATTTTATAACCGTCTTAAGTATGAGTCAGTTCTTTTAACTGACTCTTATCAAATGTAAATATCTCAGAAGGACAACTCTGATGGTCAAATTTTGTAAGAGATTACGACTGTAGTATATGATAAAATATAACAAAGAACTAGAATATTCATCAGTTACATTGCTAATTAAATTCTTCCTCAATAAGTAATTCAGCGTTTCTTCTAATTGGAAAAGATGAGGACCGTCTATAACTTAATCTTATCTTGGGCGTTTATCTTCAATTTTATCGGTGAATATATTAACTGTATCTCTAAAATTTAAATCGGATTTGTCGAAGCCTTACTATGTTTATTAAATACTACAATGATTAATATCGTTTCTTTTAAGTTTCTTAGTTAAATTTATTATTTATTTGGACACTGTAACTTAAAATAAAATCACTAAAATTACAAAAACAGAATTAGGAATATTGTTTTTTCTGAAGTTCAAGTTAATAACGTTTTGTGCAATGAAATCGCATTATTACTTTTTTTTTGCAAATCCAAAGTTCTATTTCGAATTAGTAAATTACTTTTTGATGTATTTCCCAATCATCATTCATCTTACATTTTAAAATTTAATATTCATATAATTTGAAATACGCGCGCTAACAGTAACTGATCGCGTTGCTAGCGCAACGCAAACGCAGTAGGTAAAGTTCCCAAAATTAGAAGCACTGATTAAAAACAGTGCAAGTGACGTTAAAGTTTTTTTCTAGACGTAAATTGAGATTTAATAATTGAATGCTTGGGAATCATAAGGGACTAACCCAGCAAATTTTCAAAATGTACTTTTCTGGCTTTTTTTGTCCAATCTGTCCTACGTACCGTGTATTTTTCAAAAAGTGAAAAAATGGAATTTGAGAATTTTTAATAAAATAACAAAGTTCCTAAAAAGGCTATCCCAATACGAACTCGATGAAATGTTTTTCTGTTATCCTGAAAAATTCTCCGAATCAAGGTCAGCATCTTAAGATTCCCGACCATTTAACTGTTAAATTCTAAAATACTTGAATATAGTATAAAAACTATTTATAGCTATTAGAAACTCAAAATGACTGGGATGCAACTTACTAAAAAAAATAACGTCTTTTATAAAAAGTTATGAACGAAATAAAAGTTTTAAACATTTCTTCACCAAATAATGAAGAATCTAAAATAAACTATCATTTTTCAATGAAATTGTATTGCGAAAATGGCACCAAAATCGTTGTAAAAAATCTCTTCTCCAAGTCCTTCTGTTCTAAATCTGTCTGCTTTAAGAGCAATATCGGTACACGTAGTCACGGCCTTTTTATGATTAGTGTTAAATATTTCATCAATATATGATGAAATCTGGTTCATTTCCGTCTTTCAGATAATCCATTCTAGAGTTATTATGCTGACCGCAAGTAATTATAAAAAACTTTTTTGCTGGTTTTCAATATTTTAAAATGAAAAATGAACTACAAACGTTTAATTACCGATTCGCTGTCGTCCATTTCAATAGAATTTGATCAAAATAGTGAAAAGCGACCTTGAACATTCCATTAAAATTACAGCTATATTACCTCAAGAAAAATAATATCCTCTGTTTCTTTTTTGCAGATTTGAGTTCACAATTCGATTGTTTGCCTAATGGTGAGCCTATTCCTGTTGATCCTCGTTGCGGGTCTCCTGATTATTCTTCTTCTGACAAACCTTTTCCGCTCATCACTCTCCCTCCTGCCATGTCTAATTCTTCTGCCAGGGCTCCTCCTGCTGCGAAGCCTCTCGTTTGTACCAGGTCCAAGACTCGTCCTCCTGAAAGTTGTTCTTTTACTCTTCTTGGACTTAAAACTCAAGAACTTAGATTTTTTCATCTCATTCCGTACAAGAATCCGAACCAAATATTCGAATTTAAAAGTTACACTTTTCCTCCCCATAAGCCAATTCAACTCAGAACGTATAAAGGGATTCATAAGCCCATACCATCTGGTGAACAAATTGTATTAACAACGCTTAATGGTGACGTCTTTGCAGTATTAGAAAAAACAAAATATAGAGAAAATTGTTTTCATGGACTATACACTCCTCTAGAAAAAGAGTATGAAGCCTGGGAGAAGCGAGCGAAAATAAACATGTACAGCGGTGCAATTAATTTCTTGACCAAAAAAGAAATTGAGGAATCCCCATTAGGCAGGACGAAAACAATCCTAAATAACTACAGAATAGTACGTGTATAAATTACAATTCTATTCTCGGTTGGCTTGATTTAAAACCATTCTCTCCAGGCTCGTACTTCACGCTTTCCTTAGGTTTATGCGTAAAACTTTTAAAATTATAGATCTAAGCACTGTAACAGCGGTTATATTTTGTAATACTGAATTTTCTTTTGTTATAGTTTTCTCGGTTTTCTCGAAACGATAGTTTATTTAGGTGTTAAAAAATAAATAAGACATTTTTGCTTTATTATTGTTTCATTTAATGGCCCTAAGAATTGTATACCAAACATTTTTAAAAATAATTAATCCATTTACTCTTTTATCGTTTCAAATAGTCATAAGCTATGAACAAGGAGAAAGATATGAAAAAGGGTATTGAAATTATAGTTGACATAATTTTTTGTTGCTATCAAAAGAGATAAAAATCTACAAAACTAACTGTATATTCTCAAACATGTACACATTGCTTATTTGAATAAACGAAAGATAAAAGTTTCCATTTTTTATCTTCAAAATTATAAAAGGAAATACCTAACCTTTTTTGTGGGATAAAATGACATCCAATTATAATAATTTTGAAAGAAAACGACGATGTAGATCTATTACCTCTGAACTTCTTATTTATTTAATAGAATCTTCTAGAAATCTTAACGTGACCTCTCACGATTTTCTATACATTGAAGTTTCCATAATGGTTGCAAATACGAAATGTATAAATACGATGCACACAATTATTTGTGAATGATGATTTCTGACGTAATGCAGAAGTAGTACGTCTTTAAGGAGCTTGCTAAATAAACTGTACATCATAGTTTCAACGAGGTGCAATGACCACCTCCAATGCTGGAATGCAAATTCTGCCTTTCGAAATGCTGTTACTAACAAGACCTGGTACTTTTCTCCTCGGGATCTGACGACCAACAGAAATTACACTGGATGCAGAGCCCATGACGATGGAACAACTGAAAGCATTGATTCTACGAATACTTACTTGCGTAACAGAACACCCAAAGACTTTTATGACAATTGTGAAATTATTTTTGATTTCGATATCGTTAAGATAATTTTAAATTTCATTTGGTACCTTCATTCCTGACTTTAAATAGTTCAAAAACTGTCGGTTTGAATTCTCAATCCAAATATAGTTTAATGTCAGCGGTGGACAATCACACACGTCGTTGGTCTGCATTTTTAACATTCGGGCACCTCTAGCTCACATAGGCCAACTATGTTTTTAGAAGTTTCAAGAACTTATGTGGATCCTGCAGTAAACTACCGATTCATTACAGCTTTTTAGAAATTTCGATCACTGTTTACCTACCAGTTGGAAAATTCTAGAAAGCTTAATTATCATATACCATCTGTTTCAATCTTGTGCGACCGTGGACTAGTGTGCCGTTCTACCACTGGCGCTGCTGCTCTTCTGCGCCCGTGCGTGCTCGACTGCACTTCCTTCTCGTTAGTCAGTTACTGTCGATACACCATGTAAGAAGGACGTACCGAATAATAAGTGAATACTAAATAAAGTGATTTATCCAGCAAAACCACCGTCTACATTTATTCCAGGACCTCAATTCAACAATTGGTTCTTCGAGCTGGATATAGCTGAGTGGTGAATATTCGAGACATTACAAAGCTATCAAGTAAGTAAAAAAAAGAGAGATATGTGAGACAAAAGTGAAACGCACATAAGAGGGAAAAGGTGAATTTATATCTCACTCGCAATCTTGAAAGATTTGCTCGCGTTCGAAAACAAGGGAAGAAGGAAATCACAAGCATTTTAATGCAGCTCGCTCAAATGGCCATGCGCCTAACGGAGTTCGAGCCAAAGAGAGAGTGTGACAGAAAATGAGTGGAGGGTTGAGGGGGCAGTGGGGAAGATGGACAGAGGGCGGTGGCGTGATTCAACATTGAGCGCATGCGCGTGCGTTGACAGAGAAAAGCATTACGCCTACGTTCGGGGTATCACTTCTTACATTTTAATTGATTTCGTTTTCTTTCTATTTACCTCTTGCTATTAATTTTGAAAATGTTGGATGTAAAATATTAAATGTGTTTACCAAATTTATTTTTAAACCTCACAGTCCTAATCATATTTCGTCTTCGTCGTATCGTTATGGGAAGTAGAATTCATTCCTCAAGCATGCTTTATTGTGGAGTAACAGAGAAAGAAGCTAAAATGCTATTAAAGATTATTTGAATTTTCTCAGGAAGTTCCCTGTAACTTTATATGACATATAAATTTTCCATGCGCGTTACACCTCTTCCCCTGTGCTGGCTCTCTTTTTTGTCCCTTTCACTTTCCTCATAGGTTCCTTCAACACAGTGCATCACATCTCAAGAATAAGTGCACAAATATTGCTCGTGATTTTCTATAATTTGTCTTCAAGTAATAAATCAAACGAACGTAATCTAATTAGTTTCATTTTGGTCAAAATTATTGAAAATTTACCGAAAAAAGGGAAGTGCGACACAATTTTCTTAGTCAAACTTGATTCATTGCACATTATCGATGTACAACTTGAGAGCTAAGTCACTTTTAAAGAAGTGATCAAAGATGCAAAATATTCACTAACAAAACTCCGCTCAACACCAGCGTCGAATTCTTATGTGACGCACTAATTCCAACGCAGATACCATGAACGAATTGATCTCTCTTCAACAGGCTTTTGTGAAAGTGACCCGGAATTTTACGTCAACTGTGATCACGTCTCCTGACGATCGATGGACGATTGGTCTAGCACAGGCAAGGCTGGAGCTTTTACGCTCGTATTGGGTTGCCTTTCAAAGCAATCATCTCATACTTCTTCAAAACGATATTCATGAAGACAAAGGATATCCTCGCGATTAAGTGTACACTGAAATCGACCAAGCATACATCGAATCGCAGTCCAAGCTGTATGACATGCGTGTGAGGTTGACTCCCACCACTTCTGAGACGTCAACTTCGACGGAGAACGAGACTTTACTGTTACAACGAGCAGGATCGACGAGTGCACACCTACCTCGAATGGACGTTCCAACATTTTCTGGCCGAAGAGAAGACTGGGAGGTTTTTCGAAATGCTTTCCAGGCGCTCATCCATAAAGATAAGCAGCTTTATGATGTTCAGAGTCTCTTTTATTTGAAGTCATATGTACAAGGGAAAGCAAAGCTGGCAGTCGACTCGTTTCCTGTAATGGGGTCCAACGACACCGCTCTATGGGATATGCTGCTTTCACGATATGAACATCCGAGACTGCTAGTTCAAGAACACATTAATGCGCTGCGCAATCTTTGACCTTTGAAAGACGAGAATGCCAAAGAATTACAGCACCTCTGCGATACTCTGGAACTGTACCGAAAGTAACTCAAGGCTTCGGATCGTCCTATACAGCACCGGAATGATTGGTTCATCTTCGTGGCTACTAGTTGTATGGATCCGTTAACTCGACGGGCATGGGAGAAAGAATTGGAGCAGCTTGAAATTGACACTGTGACAAACAGTTAAAAAATGCCTACCATTTAAAAACTGGTTAAGTTCCTAGTTTGTCGAAGCCACACAATCAGCTCACTGGAAGGCAGCAAAAACAATCCCGCGGCTGTCAATCGACCATTTTTGCCACCAGGTCAATCGCCAATAAAACCTCGGGGTTATCGCACGCTTTCCATTCAAGGCCATGAGAACTGTGGCTGCCGTGGAGGGACTCAGTACACAGGTCACTGCGAAAGGGGGTGACCCCTGGAGCTTGATAATTCGATGGCGCCAATATCGTTTTGTTTTCTGTACAGATGTAAAAATGGTGTATCGCCAAATCAGAATCGACGATCGCGATGTTGATCTACAGCGGATAGCTTAAAGCCTGTCTAAGGAGGAGCCTGTTCGACATTTCCAATTACTTACAGTCACCTACGGGGAATCATGCGCACCTTAACTGTCGCTTCGAGTTTTTCAACAGTTGTGTATCGATGAAGGAAAAGTTTATCCAGAGAAAGTAGGCGCTTTGACGAGAGACCAGTACGTTGATGACATTTTGTCCGGAGTGAGGATCACCCTGTGAAGGAGCTGGGTATCTTGTGAAATTCTCAGAGCTATGACTTTCGGCTGACGTCGCCTTCACTAGGCGCTACGCAAAAACTAAAAGAGAGATCCTTTCAGCAATCGTAAGCTTTTTCGATCCGTGCAACTGGTTAGCTCCTGTCACTGTGATGGCCAAAATGCTGATGCAAGACTTGTGGAGAGCTGAGTTGGATTGGGACCAAGAGCTGCCTTCATCGATAGCTCAACGCTGGACGAACTTCAAGAAAAACCTGTGTCGTGTTCCCGATGTCACACTACCTCGCTGGCTTCGGACCAGTCCCTCTTGCCAACTGCAACTGCACGCCTTTTCTGATTCCAGTCGACGTGCCATACCTCTTGCCAATTCCTTGATCGATAATTACATCAGCCACATTCAAGAAATCATACCATCGATCATTTGGAGATACGTGCCGTCGCGGCTGAACCACGCGGACGTGGCCTCCCGTGGAACTGAGTTTACCACACTCATTCATGACAAGTCATGGTTTGAGGGACCTAATTGGTTGCGCGAGTCACCTTATAGTTGGCCACGCAGTTTCCTCAATTTTCCATCGGCCAATGTCGGTCAAATCGCAGCCGAAGCGAGTGCGCTATTTACTTCAGCTGATAAGCTGCTGGTAAAGCTTTCAGATTTGAATCTACTGCTGCGGTTCTTGGTTTGGCTCCGCCGTTGGGTGAGGCTACGATTCAAGCATTCCTCCACCGTCACTGATCTATCTCCTATCACTGTTAACGAATTCAATTACGGCTTTTACGCATGCATTCTTCTAAGTCAACGTCATCACTTACCGGAGCTAGCACAACTTTGAACGAGAGCTTTCCTTCGACATACGTTCATGTAGTTCATCGCGCTTGGATAATTGGCGGAAAACGTCAAATCCGAGCACACATACATCGATGCGTTGTGTGCACCAGAGTTTAACCGAGGCCCATGGAACAGGCTGTGGCACCTTTTCCCCCAGAACGAGTCACTTTGATGCGAGCTTTTACACGCACCGGCCTTAATTATGCTGGGCCCTTTCATCTACACGCTGCCAAGGGGCGTGCATCACGTATTACCAAGGGCTACGTGGCTGTATTCGTCTGCTTCGCTTTCAAACGGATACATCTTGAGGCTGTTGGCGATCTTACCACCGAGAGTCTGCAGGGTCCATTACTGCGATTTTGTGGTCGACGTGGAACACCGGCTGAATTATGGAGTGACAATGCAACTTACTTTCATCGCGCTGATTAGGAGATAAAACAAGCGCTCAGCGCGCTTAATTGGGATCGAGTCGCTGATTCGATGGCCACCGAAGGCATCATCTAGCGGTTCATTCCGCCTGCTGCTCCGCACTTTGGAGGACTTTGGGAAGCTGTGGTGAAATCCTTTAAAACTCATCTTAAACGCATAGCTGAGCCCAAAAATCTGACATACGAGGAATTCTCCGCCTTGCTTGTGAACATCGAAACAGTATTAAATTGTCGCCCTCTTTCGCCTCGGTCCAGTGACGTCGAGGATCTAGACGCCCTCACTCCTGTACACCTTTTCATTGGAGGACCTCTCGATCCCATTCCAAAAATTTCAGTCAGAGCGACAAATCTTGATCGTCTGCCACCACTGGAAACTTGTCAAGGGAATGCGAGATCAATTCTGAAAGCAATGGAGCAGCGAGTATTTAAATACTCTCCGAAAACGGCTCAAGTGAACTCATCAGCGCCCCAATTTAGAGGTCGGAGACCAAGTCATAGTGCTGGACCCACGACAGAAGAGGGCAGGAGACGATAGTGATTCAACGTAGGTGGGCTCATCTTTGGCGGGCGGTGTTCAATGACGTGTCGTTCAAGAAACGAGGCGGGCGGATTGTTGCAATCTCGTGCGACCGAGGACTAGTGTGCCGTTCTGCCACTGCTCTTCGCTGTTCTGACGTCTTGCGCACTAACTGTTTTGTTGTAGTGGGGACTTAGATAGTAGAGTGATGTTTCCGTATTGAGCAGATTTGGACCTTCCTGCCTGTTCAATGACAACCAAGGTGCAGGCGAGTCTAGCCATTCAGATTAAACAAAATTTATAATCCAGTGTGCGTTTCGAGACCATTCAGGTATTTGAGTGCTTTAATTTGAAGAATGTGCTTCTTTCGCCTTCGGTTCTTGTTAAGTGATTTGCCTGACTCGATAATTTCTGGTATTTTGGGAAGTGATGAGTCGGATGACCTATTAATTTCGGTAGCGTCGGGATCAATCGTTCAGTAAACGATTGTGATCGTAGCTTCTGAAGGTTATAGCTCTTCTTATTTTCCAAACCAATCTTAAATCGATCTTAGATTATATTGATAATGTGTTTAGGAGCTTTCATAATAACAGTGATAAATTATCTGTTATTTTGATTCATCGACTTTAACCTGACCATTCGTGATTCCTTTGTTGTCCTCTTGTTACTTATCTATCTAAGTAATGCATCGGCAAATATGCAGTCAGTTTATAAAGAGAAAAACTATAATTTTTAAATTTGAGAACTTTTGTTATCGTAAAACCAATAAGTTTAGAACAAGATAGTGGGTACGAAAAAATGAAGAAAAATCTACAGTCCTCTAATAACGTTGACAATTAAAAAAATTTCTTGTTCTAGAAACTAAAACACAATTTGAAATAAAATCATACAATTCTCAAGAATACCGGTAGAAAACAGTTGCGGAAAAACACAATAGGTGGCGAACCAGCCTAGTCGTTACACGAGCTAGAAATTATTTAATACTTAATATTTCAATGAAAGGGGACCATTCGACAATCAAGTTTGCTGCAGTGATACGGCCTTTGATCTTACGTCACCAGGGCCATCTGTTTTGATGTCGGTTCGTGCTTAATCGTTTTTTTGAGTTGGAACTCGACTATTGACGTAGAAGTCGGTCTGATATCCGGTGTTGATAACTGTGGATGAAAGGTAAGAAGGACGTTGAATCCGATCGTTGTTTAGGTTTGTGAGAGTTGTGAATTGTGAGGATGTAAGAAAATATTCTGATCATGTGCTTTTAGCTTGAGTCCTCTAGTTGGGTCTCCCGATGATCTGCTCATTTTTGTGGGCCCAGCCTAGACTTCCGTGTGATTCCAGAGGAACGGCACTTTGTGACACCTTTTAGTATTCTGACTGGTGTCATGCCGTTTAGCTGGTGACTAGCCGTTCTTTAAATATCATGGCCTAGGTTGACAATGGCAATTCAATTGTATTTGACTTGCCTAGGGATTGTAGTCGTCTTTTGAAGAGTTCTCGAAGAAACACCAGTCCTAAAGCGGTCTTGGAAAGAATCGAATCCTAAAGCGATCTAAAGAGGGCACGACTCTCTTACTCTAGGTTTTCATGGTTATCTGACACTCGGAGTTGCCGCTAGTAAGGTTGGTTTGGCAGTTATATTTTTTATTTATCATTAATTCACGAAAACTCAATATACGATAACAACAGTGAAGGTGATCGTCGGTGCAACTGAGGAGTCGTGTGTTAAGAACGAACCGTCAATCGTAACCGGAATTGGATGCGGGAACCGCTCGTCAGTGGTAGTCTCTGGTTTTAGTAAGACAATACTTTACGCGGCAATTCGTAGAGCGGTCTCAATAGTTTCTACCTAGTTGATGATAATATTGTTAGGAAAACAGAATGTTAATACTGTTCTCTTTTCTAGATGAGTTCATAAATTAAGAAAAAAAAATAATACAAACTTATGGTATGCGGGCAACAAGTAACCCAGAAAAAGTATGCTTTTTTGGCCCAAGTACACTAATTACCAGTGAAATACTAAAAATAGGAAATTTAATTAAAATATGATAAATAAATAAAATGCAAAATATGAAATAAATTATTTAGCTATTTTGGAAGTTCCTTATTTAAGAGGTGAAGTCACGAAAAAATGTCAAGAAGCAAAATTGTTCATCTCAAAAGGATCTACGAGTTTGGTTTTGAACATTTTTTGATAACACAAATACAATTTTTGTTTTCACCGTGAAAAAAGTTTATAACAACAAGAAATTCCATTTTCAAACAAAACTAAGTGTAATACAACAACATTTTAAGGAGACAATATAAATCATCTTTAAAATTTAATATTTAATACGCCAATTCGATTCGCACTATTTTTTGATAAATGATGGTATCGCAAAAAGGTGGTATGCATATAAATAGTTTAAAAGTCGTATAAGCATAAGTTACATTTTCAGCATATATTTAGCAGTCTACGTTCAAAATTAAAATGATTAACTTCTCAGGTTTAAATGTTTTCAATAATATTATAAATATTTTTAATTGCACATATGGGTTAAAACCGACTTTAATTGTGGGATAAAAACATAATATTAAAGACTCTTAGAATATTTTCCATGTTAAAATCAATTTTGCCTAAAACATCAGTTTTAATGAAGTATTTAAAACAAATTTTTTCCTTGAAAATGACTCTTATCAAATGTAAATATCTCAGATGATCTAAGCTGATGCTTATAAGCTTAAAGATAACGTCTTAGGTATATGTGAGTTTTAAGTAAATAAAAATATACATAAGGTATATAAGTATTTAATAAAGCACTAGAATATTCATTGGCTAAATTGTTTATCAAATTTTTCGTGAATAAATTAATCAGTGTTTCCTCTAATTTGAAAAAATGAGGATCGTCTATACCTTGGTCTTATTTTGGGCGTCTATCCTGCATTTTTTTGGTGAATATATACTATATATCTATAATTTTTAGCAAATTTTTTGAAGATTTTACACACAGGTGGTTCCCTTCTAAATGTGTGCATTTCAGTAAATGAAAAGTACAAAATAGAGACAACACCTAATATGTTTCAAGACCTGCATGTAGAAATACTTCTATTTTTTTAATCTGGAGATTTTTAATTTTTGACGCTTCAACTTTAATCAATTATAAATCATATAATTATCTAAATTTTAAAAATAATTACTCGTTGGCGGTGCACAATGTTTAAACACATAAATTTTGAACAGTGTAAATGACTGAAGTTTTTTAAAAAGAAATATCTTTCTTTTTTAATCAAGAAACATATTTTTAATAACTTTGAATAAATGAAACATATAATAAACTGGATAAATGAGTCCAGGCAAAACGTGTAAACCTGCTTAAAGGCGCCGAAGCCACCATTTTTTATTGTTGTTTTTGATCAGAAGCATTCTTAACAGTTCGGGATATGCGGGTGATACAACTCTAGTATGTAAGAGAACATTAAAATATTTTAAAAAGTCATCCATAATTTATTTTATTGTTGATGGGCTCTTACACAGAAAGAGATATTTTTGGAAATTTAAATTTTGAGGAAAGGACAATATTTCGAATGTAATGAATGGAAAGAAAAATAAATGCTTTCAAAATTCAAAATCTTCAAACTAAAACTTTAAAATCTAGACTATTTCTTTTGGAAGATTTTGAAGTTGTCCTATCTCTGATTCAAAATGTTTAAAATTCAACAATTTGATTTTTCATTCAAGAATCTCTAAATAAATGATTTCAGATTAAAATTAAAAAAGCACAATTTTAAAACATTAGAAATTTCATCAATTTCAATTCGAATTTCCATAAATAGAACATTTGAAATCCAGAGGAATGAAACTCCTATTATTTCTAATTGAAAGCATCCAAAATTGAAGAAGTAAAAAGTGAAAACTTTTAAATTATAATAAAATAAAATTCTACATGATTAAAATTTGACAATTTGAAATTGAAAATTAAATCGAAAATGTCTAAGTAAAAGCTTCGTAAATTCTAGAAATGAAAATTAGAAAAAATTGAAAACATTATGTATATCCCAGAAACTTGAAGCTTGAACCAATCCGAACTTCATTTAAAACTGAAAAAATTTAGTCTCGAAGTATTCTGATATGAAAACTCTTTTGTACTATAGTACTTGAAATTTTCTAATACTTTAACTAAATTAAATCTCTTAGAAATTAACGATTACTAAATTGCCAATTATAATTTTTATAATTTAACCGTTTAAATTTTAATCACAAAGTGATATAAAATCCAGAATTCTAAAATTGAAACCATTAAAAATTAAATGAATTATTCAATTGTTCAATCGAAATAATATTTTTTTGTATGTTTCAAATGTCGAACTTACAAGAACATTTTTCAAATAAAAAAACGTAATATTCCATGTCTGGTTCTCAGATGTGTTCATTTTAAAGATTTAAGTTTAAAAAATTATTTCCTTAATTTTTTACTGTTTTGAATTTATCCTGAAGATATTTAATTCAAAATTGCTTGAATACAATTCCTTAAAAATAAAAGGTGTGCAACTATCAAGTCTTTCATTATGATACCCCTATCTTTCGAAGAATTTAATAAACCAGAAAGTTTTGTGTTTTAAAACTAAAACTAAACTTTAGAACATTTAAATCTAAAATTACTAAATTTGCAACTATCTAAAATTGATTTTTGAAAATTCTAACTGACAATTTAAAAACTGTTAATATCTAAACGATTAAATTCACTTATAATAATAGACATTTGTAAGGGTTGGAGTACAAAAAAGTTTTCATGCATCAATTCTGCGCTATTGATTTTTTTAAATTCATAAATGAAACTTAGATTTGTTTAACTTTTAATTTTCTGAAGTCTAAATTTAATTTTTTTAAATTTCCCAATTAATTTATTTTTCATTTTTCATCTAAAATTTTAAAAGATTTTGATTTGAAATGTTCAATTTAGTTTTCAATTTTATTTAGTAACGATACCAGTTTTCCTTCTCATTCCATTCTAAATTCAAAATGGCGGATCCGTAATGGCGGACGAAAATAAAAAAACGGCTTGATTTAGATAAATCTTGCTACTTACGGGTTTTTAGGGTCGCTAAATCCGAAACTGAAGCCGAAATTTTTAAATGGCGAAGCCAATATAGTGGGCGAAACACAAAAAATGCTCAATTTGGATAAATCTTGGCACTTATTTTCCAATTTTTAAGTACCAAGATTTATGCAAATCAAGCTGTTTTTTGTATTTTCGTCCTCCATTTTAAATTTTCAAATTTTGACTTCAGATTTGGATTCAGCAATCCCAAAACACATAAGTGTCAAGATTGATCCAAATTGAGGCTTTTTAGTATTTTCGTCCACCATATGGGATCTGCCCTTTCAAATTTTCGAATTTTGACTTCAAATTCGGAATAAACAACCCCAAAAATCCGAAAGTAGCGAGATTTATTTAAATCAAGTCGTTTTTTAAAATTTTTGTCCGCCATGTTGGATCCGCCATTTTGAATTTTCGAATTTTGACTTTAGATTCGGATTAAGAGACCCCAAAACCCCCGAGCAAGACTTAAATGCAAAATCGGAGTAAGTTCAATAGAAAAAAAAAGATTGACGCGTTTTACGTCAATGCCACATAGGGCACGGATAATTTTGTAGCATTTTGCGTCAATGCCAAAAAAGGGGTTAAATGTTTAAAAAAGGTTCATACCATCAATTTTAAATTCCATCGACTGTTTTTTGTACTGTTAGATTATTTTTTGATTCAAGTAATTGCTTTTCATTAAGTTTTATTACGTTTCCACTTTTAGACTATTCACTCTATAACAATAAACTAATTTTTTTTTTCTAATTTTTATGAATACTCTTAAGTTCTCTTCCATGCTACATTTGCAACTTCCCATATCCAGAATCGTCACGAATGTTCCCGAACCGAAACATCCATAAAAAATGCCTCAATCCGAATCCAACCTCAGAATTGGGATTCAACGGTAAACTATTTCCCTATCCTAGGTAAAAAGTCAAAAAATAGAAAATTCTTGGGAAGTAAAGCTCTGTTAAAACGTTATGAGGCTACACTTGTACTAAGAGACCCAAGATACATAAAGACTTTATATTTACTCATAAACTTTAATTAACCTTAGTGTATATAAACATACCCTGAGTAAAACCGTAAATTTTTCTTAATATCCTACTATTTCCCCTAGGCAAAGGAAAATATGACGCTTTATAGATTAATTTTGAGGTCAAATTTGAATTTAGCTACTCAATAAACATTAAGGTTCGTATCACCTTGCCATCGTACAAACATTACATTAGGGGACCCAAAATTCTCTTGATTTTAAGTTGTTCTACTAGGGTTGAAAAAAATGTGACGTCCAGGGGAATTTCTGATTTGGGATTTTGTTTAAGCGGTTCAAAATACATAAGAGTGCATTTATTAGCTGCAAAGTATAGACATTCTGCTATTTTACAATTATAGCCTGCGCAGATTCAAGAATTCCCTAGATTTTTTATTTTTCCTCTAAGCTAGGCGAAAATTTTACCGTTAAATTCCAATTCTAAAGCCGAATTCGGATTCAGCGGCGCAAAAATTCATAACGATACACTAGTCTCGTACACAGTTAAAACACATTTTTTTATGCCACCCTGTTATTAGCAATGACGTCGCAAACTGTTATATTTGTAAATCTTTGTACACCTTAAATCATGAAAAACAGCCAAAATTACACCACTCAATATAAATAATTAAGATAAAGAAGCGAATCAAGATTTAGAACCCCAAAGGTCTAATGTTAAATATCAGCTGGCCATCGAGTAATTTGACAGATTGACAAAAAAAAACAGAAAAATGTTCAGTCAGTGATCATAATACATCATACATCATACATCACTCGCTATCTATCCTTCGTAGTCAATTTGAATACAATTTTCTCAAAATGGCTTAAAAAGATCCTTCAACTTTCAATTAAAATTGTCAGATATGACCCCGTAAGAAACATATTATCTTCTGTTTCTTGTTGCAGATTTAAGTTTACAATTCGATTGGCCGCCTAATGGTTACTCAGTTTCTGGTGCTCCTGGTTGCGGACCTTCTGATTCTACTCCTTCTAACAGACTTTCTCCAGACACGACTCTTTCTCTTGCCATTCCTAATTCTCATGCCAGATCTCCTCCACCTGCCGAGAATCTTCCTCGTGTCAGGACCAGGTCTCCTCCTCCTGAGCGTCTTTTTGCATCTATTCTTGGAATTCGAAATCAAGAACTTCCATTGTTTCATCTCATTTCCCACAAGAATCCGACCCGGATATGCAAATTTCAAAGTTACGCTTTTCCTCCAAATAAGCCAATTCAATATAGAACATACGGAAAGATTCATAAGCCTATACCGAACGGTCAACAAATTGTGTTAACAACGTCTAATGATGACGTCGTTGCAGTATTAGAAAAAGCAAAAAACAGAGAAAATTATCTTCGTGGACTTTACACTCATGTTGAAACAGCGTCTGATGTCAGGGGAAAGCGAGCTAAAATAAATATGTACAGCGGTGCAGTTAATGAATTGACCGAAAAAGAAATTGAAGAAACCCCATTAGGCAAATCAAGAACAGTATTAAACAATTATAGAATTGTACGTGTGTAAAGAATGCTTTTCCCGTGCAGTTCAATTTAAAAACATTTTCTCCTGTGTTACTTCATATCTACCCTAGGATTACGCACAAATGTTTAAAAATTAAAGATCTGAAGACTGACAGCGTTTATATTTTGTAATATTGAAATTTTCTTCTGTTACAGTTCTTCAAACTTTAACAAATATGTTAAACTCTATTATATTAAATGTATGCGTTATATATTTGTGTGCCTTAGAGGGGGACTTCTTTATTTAGCTATTACAAAATAAACTAAAAATGTTTTGCTTTATCATTGTTTTACTTTAGATACCTTAATAAATGTATTCCAAGCTTTTTTTAAAGATAATTGATGAAGTTTCCCTTTTACCCTGATAACTATTTATAAGCTATGACCAAGGAAAAAGAGGTAAAGGAGGCTGTGAAAATTATAGTAGACAACATTTTTCTACTGCTATCAAAAGTATTTTAAATGGAAATACCTAAGTTTTTTCTATGATAACAAAATGACTAAGAATTGTAATAGTTTTGCATAAAAATGCGTGTGGTTATTAAACGGGGCGTAAAAAATTCGGAACTTTATACTTTTTTTGTCAGGGATACTAAGAATCATCTTATAAAAACTTTTTGTTGATAATAAACGAAATTGTTTAGAAAATCATTTACAGAAAATACTGACCAGGATTTCAAAAAAATAAATAAATAAAACCCAGAGATTCGTAGAGACTTTTCAAGCTTTTAAACAAAATGTTTCTCGGAGATTTAGTAGTGCATAGAGAAGTGGAATAGACGACTTGATTATTTGAAGAAATGTTTCTTTGGCATTTATGGCCTCGGGTTAAATATAGCTGTGACTTTATAGTTAAGGGGCCGAAGTTCGATTCCTGCTACAGAAGAATTTTCAATCGAACTTTTCTGTTCAAGATTAATCAAGACTTTGAAGTATATTAATTTTTTAAATCAAATATCTATTACCCTAGCGCATGGTAGAGTGGGTCGAAAACAAATTGGAATTTAAATATGAGACCCGCGGAGAAAGGTGTGTTCAGATTAGGTCCTGAAATGTAACTCTCTGCTTTATACAGTGATATAAAATTAAAATGGTAATTCGTAAACTCCTAGCTCAGCCCGCCATAATCAGTCGCATTTCTAGATTTTATAGAAGTCGGGAAAAGTAACGAAAAATACAATGCGAATAAAAAGAAAAATTAAAATAAAATGCTTTCGCTAGGGTAACGCTGTAAACCATTTCCAAGTGAAAGGGAAGAATGGTTACTACTCATGTAGTAAACAACTTTTTTATTCCTAAATCAAAGGAATTCAGTGTCAATTGCTTGCGAACGCAGCAGATATTATTAAAGAATTATTTTATATTTAGCGTTTTGAAAAAGAAGGTTCAAATGCCAGTGTGAAAGTAATCAGTGGGTTCGTTACAAAAAAAGTAGAAGATATTTGGAACAAGATAGTCATTTAACTTTATATTAAAGGTATGTGAAACATCTAAAAACTTAATCTACAATCAGAGACTTCAGCATTGAAAAGGATTTCAGACTTGAAAAGGATTCATAACGACTTTTTGATATCTGCACGTGCAACTGTCCCGACTTCAAGAATTGTAATAGTAAAAGATCGAAAAGATTCCCTCATAATAAACACATATTTTTACTTAAGCAAAGAAATGAAAGGAAATACTTCATCTGTAGACGCGATTTATCAAAAACGAAAAAACTAAAAGAAAGGGAAGACAGAAAGTCGAAACAAGTAGCTTCCCTTGTGAAGGCCTAAGCGGCTTTGCAAATATCAAACGCAAGTGATGACTGAATGAAACAAGATTGTAAGAACTAATAAGAATACTAACGAGAACGATTTTATACCCCCAAAACCGATTGAAATTAGCAGAAGAGCCTTAATTGCAGCAGCGACATGATTTAAAATCTGTGACCAGCGCAGAGTAGCACATAGTGTCGGAGTCTACAATCTAACTGCAACTGCTCTAGAAACTGCAGCTCTGAAGACTTGTGTGATAATTAATAAAAATGACACTTTGGACGTTATGGAAAAGCCAAAAATTCGAACCGACAGGGGAAAATAAACGAAAAAAAAAATAAGGAGTAAATATTCTGGTGACGCATCGAGTACACGCGAAGGTTATGTCAGTTAAAATTTTGTAACTGTTTATCTATTCTACAACATTTATAATAAATCTCTTGTAAATATAACTACCTTTTACTCATTTGAGAACATTGAAATTGATACAGTTCACATATAGCTGATAAGTGACAACGTACCCACAAATAAATATAAATTGTCAGGTCTTACCAATCTGACATAACCAACTCACTGGTCTCTCTCTCTCTCTCTCTCTTCTGTTGCGGTCAAGAGTTCATCAGGACTAATTTATATCAGGTTCTAAATTCTAATTGACAATTTGAAAATTGTTAATATCTAAACGATTAACTTCACTTGTAATAATAGACATTTGTAAGGGTTGGAGTACAAAAAAGTTTTCATGCATCAATTCTGCGCTATTGATTTTCTTTTAATTCATAAATGAAACTTAGATTTGTTTCTCTTTTAATTTTCTGAAGTCTTAATAAACTATTATTGCTACCATCAAGTAGAATTTTCAAACTCAAAAACATTAGACCTATGTCGCTGTTTTCTTGCCAACGTCTAGAGGACGAGGTAGTGCAATGTTTTCTCTGCGGATAGTTAATCTTCTTTAGGAGTTAACTTGTTTTTACTCTTAGAATCTATTTCCCCCAGTAAAATATCCTGATCCCTATCATTTTGTGTTTGGTACAGTGTAGGGTTTGTTTGTACGTTGTTCTGTATATGTAAAATGTGTACCGCAGTTTTTCTCGCTTTTTCTTCCAATTTTGCGGTTCCTTGTCTAAATCGAAATCAGAGATTAAGCCTTTCAAATTACGGTCTAGGGAGGAGACCTTTAATCGTATTATATGATCGTAGTTGCGAATTGTTTGCCATGTGTTCGTAACCCCGCTAATTATTGGCAAATTAGAAACATTGCGCCTACCCTTCTTGACATTTTCTAGGCCTCTTTCGGTGAATCTAGAAATGTCAATTTCAAATTAGAGTTTTGAGGAAGTTTCGGTAAGTTCCTCCGGTTAAGTATTAAGAACGGTGTTGGGCCACCATATATGTTTGCGAAGTTAAATTAAAGATTTGAACCTTCAAGTAGATATAAAAATGCCCAGGTTAGCAATGAAAGGATCATTTGTAAAAGCTACACAAAAGTAGCCATCTACTTATAAGGGGAGGCCTTCTGGGCTCCCGTGCCAGAGGTGGCATGACCCTGCTACTGAGAGCCTACCCTATTGGTGTCGCCATGACCCTTCTCTGCGAGTAACATGCTTGTCATCCCAGTTCTAATGTGCTCATTTAAAATAATTTCATAGACAAAGAACAAACTTATGGCTTTCAAAATCTTCTAAATTGAGAAGTTGCGAATTTTCTGAAACTACGGTTTTTGAACAGCAGCCTCCTTTGTACATTTGACGCCCGACATCGTTTTCTAGTACTTTCAGAAACGAATCGTATTCCTGATTGAATTCTCGACACAGGCAAGGAGAAGGGAAAAGAGGAGAGGAATCAAGACCTCCGAAGGAATCTGCAGTGACCTATATCATGGTAGTCAGAAGTGATCAGAGGTGTAATTTTTTCGTGCCCTGTGATCACCTATCTCGCGGTCGTGAGACGTTTTTATATTTAATATTTACTGCGGTTTTACTAGGAGACATTTTCATTTTCATATATGGTAGTTTCTTGTAATGGGACCTTTTAATGAGCCGAGAAAAAAAGCCTTTAACCCAGTTTTCAGGAGCGTCTTAGGCATGGGGATGTAAGATCGACTAAGGGACGATCGTCTAGAGTGTTACGACGCTTAGGTTTCTCCTGAGCGAAGAGGTTAAATGACAACTACCTGACCTCTGAAACATCAATTGTGCTGTGTTGATGCAGGAAAATCTTCGTGGACGCAAGCCGAAAAACTAAATCAGCCGCTGATCATTAGACCAAAATGTGCATCTATAAAATAAGTACAGCCAAAAGAGTACTTTTTCTGTATTTAGTGTGGTTGAGTAAATAACATCTAGCGGGAAGTCAACTGCCAAGGTCCTAGATTTTTTGCGCTATTACGGATCCGCGATCACATATTAAACATGCCTAAGTTGCTGATTATCAGATTGCACATTGTTGACAGAATGCATGTACTATCCACTCAACTCTTTGGATACCCTCCAGTTACTTTGGACCGCTTGCCCAAACCAGAAAATATCGTGGCATCTCAGAGAACATTGGCCTGGATTGACCACTAGAAAGCGTTCAATTCAACATCCCATGAACTTATATTTTGTCTGTTTGAAAACTGAAAGGTTCATCTACACATAGACAAGAGAGATTAATGCTCCTTTGGAAATCCATATTTACTGTCTCATTTGGATGGACTTCCCCCCTAGAGTTCTCTTAATCTTCGAGTTTTCTATAGCACACTGAAATTGCGCCACAAATGCGCTAAAATGCGCCACCGATATAAATGATTGCGCCACAAAAGTATAGGAATCATATTATGTGTTACGGGGGGTGGGACTAGAATCACGCTACCCCCTCTCATTTTAAAAATCAAAATTTAATAATAACATTTCTTCAAATTCATTATACATATATTTCATAACTTCAAATGCTCTCACATGCGCCATACATTTTCATTAAAAATTTTGAAAATTTCCCAAGATATGGAGGTAACAATATTTTAAAAGGTGATGAGCAACAAAATAAAAAGTTTGCAATCCGCATTGGTAAAGGGATTTTCCTATGAGGTTTCAAAGGCGCTCATATGCGCCAAGAAAAAATTTTTAAATCCTTAAAAATTGCCTAAGATATAGAGGTAACAAAATTTTACGAAGTAATGACCAACCAAATAAATTTTTTGCAATCCACATTGATGAAGGGAGCTTGCCATGGGGATTCAAATGCGCTCATCCGCGCCTTAAAAAAAATTTTGTGCCACATTGATAACCGAGTTATCAGCGATCAAAATGGGGGACCGAGGGGGCTGGCGTCATTTTTCTTAAGTAACAATATTTTTTCAAATCCATCATACCTATTTTCCATAACTTCAAATGCGCACAAATGCGCCACCACTAAAAAATTTTGTGCTAGCTATTTAACAATGATATCATATTCCTAAGGGGGGGGGGGGCAGTGTAACGAAGGTGTTGTATCCTCAACAGTGATGTGTAATATAAATTTGAGGGCATGGATTCATTTGTCTTCAAATGCGCTCATATGCGCCACTTTCAAAATTGAACAAAAACCATAATCAACCCCCTTCATACCACTTCTTACTGATCCATTAATCAATGATATCTTCAAATAATCTAAATTACACTATAAAATTTTATAAAGAGCTTTTCGTATAGAATTTCAAAGGCGCTCATATGCGCCTCTTTCGAAATTAAAAAAAAATCATTATCAACCCCCGCATTACCACTCGTTATGATCTACTATCTAAAGCTATCTCAAAATAACTTAAATTGCAACATAAAAATGTATACGGGTTTTTTCGTATTGGGTTTCAAATTCGCTCATAGATGCTACTTCCCTAGTTCCCTAGATATAAAATTTTTTTATCGTATCCAGCTGTTAATAACTGAATTATCAGTTTTTTTTAAAAACCTCGATGGCGGTTCACTCTTGTTATTTTTATTCATAATTTTATAGATGCATATAATTCACGAGAAGACAACAATTATTTTATCAAATTATTACTGGCAATAACAACAGTGGATCATTTTTGAGGCATGTAAAAAAAGTTTATAATTTAGTTATTGAAAGTAGTTAACCTCGGAAAAACCGTCTTTACCTTTAGAAATAGCTTAAAAATTAATTTGTTAATTAATTTTGTTTAAACAATTATCCATTGTTTTTTATCACTAGCGCAAAGCCATTATTAAATAACAGACTGCTAATACCTTAAAGAAACGGAATTTTTGTCTTGCAAAATGTCTGAGATGATAAACTTTTGTTGAAACAATTATTGTTAACTACTGCTTTGAATTGTTAAAAAAAAACTAAGCGTTTACGTCTTAAAGTGTCCCGAAAGTTAATTTTTTAATTTAAATTGAAGGAAAATAATCAGCAAATGTTAGTGGATAACTAAATATGATAATATAACTTTTGGCTGCTTCAGCAGAAAAAACTTGATGAATCTATTTTCTCTCTTTTATTTGTTTATAATTAATGTAGTACATTTTTAAATAATTTGTGACTATCACAAAACTTTTCTGAATACTTGCTCTATCGAGCTTAGGTAATTTGGATTGAACCTAACCATTTTTTTAAACCGGTAGTCTTCTAAAAAAATTGTTTTCATTTTTGTTTTTAAATTTTTTAAACTGATACATTTTTTCCAAATCAGTTAGTATCAGACGATCCTAACTCATAAGGCTCTTGATTTAGTCTGTGGCTAATGAAGACAGAACTGTGATCACCAAAAATAAAGTTAAACAAAAAAGGGTTCCTTAGGATTTGTATTTTACTTTGCAACATTTTACAAGAAAATTTTCCATTTTTGATGCACTTCAATATAACCGAAGGGCCTTTAAGTAATGGAAATTTAAAACTACAAAATATAAAAGTTGCCAATGTTTTTACCTTTAATTTTGAAAGTTCTATGCATAAAAGAAGAGGGAGCATAAAGGCGAGTGCAGATTTTTACATTCTTATCATTTATGATTGAGGAAGTATTAGAAGTGTACTTTTCTCACTTCAGCTTTTTCAATTCGGTTAGAAGGCTTGCATTGAAAAGCATTCGATCTTTTTATATTCAATTTTGACGTGAAAATTATTGAATTCTTTTTGCTGCTGTTTTTTTCATCGCGTTTTCAATCTCCATATTAGTATAACGAGCTCATAAACTGAATCTCTTTTTGTATCCTTTGGGGAAACTATTTTTGTGAATACTTTTGGATATAATTTTTGAAAGGTACAGACATGGCATTTATATGTATTAAAATTTGTAATATCTTTGTATTCAAACTTCCTTGTCGAGAACGTATCTCTACGTTTTGAGTCCCCACGAAGAAAAGAATTCTAAATTCGAGTATTTAGTTTTTGCTATGTTTTCACAGACCCTCGGCGCGATGAATTGTGGTTTCCACACGCTCTACTCTATAACTCTTTACGATTATGTTACGGTTACCTAAAGTAGAATCCGCAATTTCTTGTGGAGTACATCTATCAACGGCGCCAGTGAATATGTTTATTTTTGCCCGTTTCTCCTTGAAACCATGACGTGTCTCTACAAGAATGAATAGTCCACGAAGAACTGTGTCTCTCCTTCTTTTATCGAAGATTGCCAAGACGTCACCATTCGACGTCGATAATACAATTTTTTCGTCGGTTGGTATAGGATTGCGGATATTATTATACGTCCTCATAAAAATTTGTTGACCGGGAGGAAAAATGTATCTTCGAAGTTGGAATATCCTGTTCGGATTCTTGTAGGGAGTAAGTCGAATAGATGGAAGTTCTTCAAGTTTAAATCCAAGTAAGGTTAATGGACGAGCACCGGCTTTAGAGTTTCGGAACTTGGCAGGAAGAGGAGACTCAGTAGGAGAAATAAACCTGACTGAAGAATGAGGACTGGCAAGAGGAACAGTCCTTTCAGGAGAATGTCTATCAGAAGAAGGTCCACAATGAAGAATATCAGATACAGGGTTGCCATTTGGTAAACAGTCGAACTGTAAACTTAACTCTGCAACAGGAAACAGTCAAGTTTAAGAGTTGTGAATATGTTTGTATTGTTCAATGTACTTGTGAATAAAGTTGTCAACTGTTCGCAACTGTCTTATCCAATTCTAAATGGCATAAAAACTTTAGGTAACATGTTATCTTTCATATAGTATTTATAAGAAATAATTTATGTTTGAATCCTCCGGAAGAGGTACTTAGAGGTACTTAATTGATCGCATTAGAGCTAAGCCTGTTTATTTACACAATATTCACACTGCCGAATTAAGGAAAATCTGACGTAAATTTAGATTTGTTGAAAATAAGATAATCTAGAGAATCTGTTCGCAAGAAGAGCTTTAATGTAGCATCAAATGTTCAAAAATCAAAAATTTTTGAAATAATCTCAATTCAGATATGGACTATTTTTGAAAATGTCTTCTTTGATTCTATTTTTGAAAAGTTTCCTTTTTATTTCATATATTTTCAATTAATTCTTGAAAATATTTATGCGAAAAAAACCTGGATCTTTAAGAACACCTAAAATTAGAGATATAAAGTATTATATTTACCCAAAAAATATAGGATAAATGCCATGGATAAACCCAAAGTGTCGACAATCCTCATCTTTTCAAATTAGAGGAAAAATTGATACATGTATTTTTGAAGAGTTTTATCTGTAATGTAACAGATGAATATTCTATTGCTTCATGACATTTTATAATCTATAATGTAGTCGCTATCTCTCAGCTTCAACACGTCAACATTGTCCTTCCGAGATATTTACATTTGATAAGAGTTAATTTCAAGGAAAAATAATTTGGTCACAAATCTCATTAAAACTAATATTTTTACATGGCAATCTTATCTAGTGTCTATCATAACGACCCATTTTTAACTTTGCAACAATAATATCAATTCTGCAAATATGATAAAAAATAATGAATCTATCACAGTAAAACTAAAACTTATTCTTTTTTACAAAACTATTAATATTAATGAAATTAATATTATGTTCATTCTTTCATACTGCAAGTAATTGTATGTAATAAGATCAACAATTATATTTTACACAAAGTGAATCCCTATTATTTTTTAAGATATGGAATGAATATTATATACTATTCTTTAATTATCATCGTTTTGATGAAAGGTATTATATTCCAGAGAATCTGCACCTATGTAATTTTTGTCAATTCTCGACGTTAGGCCCTGAGTCTGAAAAATAATTTTTAAGAACATGCTTGTATGTGGGTCGGTCTATCTGCAGTCTGATGGCGCAAGAACTTCTAATAGAGTTTTCAAATCAAAATCTTCATTGTATGCTTTTTTGTATTCTGGAAAGACAACTCAAGTTTGCAAGCCACTCTTCTATCACCAATGTTTAGAGTGTATGCCACACAAAATGAAAATAAGAAAAAAATCAGCTTACCGACGAAACCACCCTGGACACCAGTAACAGTCCCGAAACAAAATTATTACTCTTAGGAAGTTCTACAAAATCACCTTTAATTGTTTTTATGAAGGTAAGTTTTGTTTTGTTGGGAACGTGGAAAATTCCATAAGAAAATCAAAAGTACAAACTTATAGCTAAACTATATAATTGACCTAAACTATTTTTGATAGCACCCATAGTTCTGCAGGAAAGTTGGAATTTTCACGTTCTTGTCATTAATGAAGAAAAGTATCAGCCCTATGTGAATATGTAAATAACTTAAGGTTATAAAAATAAAAATTTTATAACCTATTCATAAACTTTAGCGTTCAAAACTGAACTGAGATTCACTAACCGACCCAAAAATAGTCTGAACACCGCTCCTAAGAGCCGTTATACCCAATTCCTTTAAACAACTTTTACAATTAGGTCAATTGAATCCATCATTTTTTTTAAAACGAACTAAATTGGCCTAACCACAAATTAACTAGATGTCAACATTTTAGAATAAATTAAATGGTTTATTCAAGTTTTTTGATCCCCCCCTTCCCCTTGTCTCTCTCAGTCCCGAATTAAAGAGACCCCCACCTACAATATTACCTCACGTCCTTTCGACCCCCCCCCCGTTTCACATTTTTTAAAATAATTATAAAATACTTTTTGAAATCTTCTTAAACATGGAAATCCAACGTTTCATGAACATAATTACAAATGTAAACCTGATTATTAACGCTTTCTTATTCTTCTCAAAGAACGTATCAGATAGCTAGGATATATATGGACTTAATACTTTTCAGGTTTTCAATTAAAAACAAGAAAATCCTTCGTGACATCACGCGCAGAATGA